>NW_008481845.1:486083-527522 GCF_000524495.1 Plasmodium inui San Antonio 1 | reverse complement strand
CGTCCACATGTGTATTCCCACCTTCATTACACATTTGCAAATCAGTGTTATTTATCTCCCCTGCTTGGGTTGGCATCTCCTCATTGTTAACACGTAAATGTATGGACAAACACACGTGTATGCTGCAGGCAGGTAAACATTTTCGCGTTGCAGAGGGCATGTTGGAACACGCAAATAGCAATGCTCAAAGAGCGATACTCAAACCGCTAATCTCCTCATTTTTTACTTCCTCCTCTCATTCAAAATGTAGAAAAGAAAAGTTACGCCGTGTCATCACTTGGCGCAGCTAAAATCGTCCAGTCGATCCACATTCTTCAGCGCATCCTCATGAAACGAATCGTCATGCATTTCATTTTTAAACTTGCTATTTAAATTATTTGAGTAATTCAAAATTTGCGAGATGGGGTAGGCCGTGTATTTGCTTAGGCCATAATTATTGGGAAAAAAATAGTCCAGCAAATTGCTGTTCTTATTGTTACTGCTGTTGCTCGTGTTGCTCGAATTTTTTACAAAACTGTTGAAGTCTTCATTTGTTTTAATACTGTACGAGTTACGAAGTTTATATTCGATGTCCTTTTTGTCGAAAAAAACTTTTAACTCTATAATTGCACTCACCGGTTTGTGGTCACTTGAGAAGAAATTGTTGTGTGTCTTGTAATTTAAGTATTTAAAATATATTTTATCGTTATAGTAAAAATCATTCGGGTGATCACCCTCCGGATTGTTGCTAGCGAGTTGTTTTTCCCCTTGGGTGTCCTTGAGATGGTCGCTCTTGCTGTTGTTCACGTCGTCCTTCTCCTGTTGCAACGCCTGTGTCATGTGTTCCTTCCGCTTCTTCTCCAGCTCCGACAGGTGTATTAGCTTCCCGCTCACCAGTATCCGATCGCACCTTGGGGGGGAGAGAGAAACGTGAACAGATGAGGGGCGTGTCACGTGCAGTGGTACGTACACCGCTATACAGCGCGGCATGTGAAGCGGCGTACACACCAATATATGCAAAAAATAAACAATGACACATGAACTTGGGCCTACACATGGGGGCAGTGCCATTGCCTCCACGGCTGCTACCACCGCTACCTCTCGCGACCTACCAGGCGGGGGTCCGGCGCACGTCGTACATGTTGGAGTTCTTCTTGTACTTGTACGTGGGGTTGAACATGATGGGGTGTTCGTAGAAGAGGCAAAAGGGAAGAATGTTGTAGAGCTTGTTGTAAATGAACTGGTCATAATTCAGCAACTGGTTGGCATCCTTATTCGCAATGGATTTGAAAACCTCTTCATGACTTTTGTTGATCCTAAAATTGAAGTCTCCACATGCGAAGAAGTAGTCAAAGTTAAAGAGGTTATTCAGTTCTTGGTTCTGGAAGCTGTTGCTCAGAATGCTTTGCATTTGATTATTCCTTTCGAAGATGTTCGTTTGGCCTGATGCCAAGTGGATGTTGTTAAAACAGAAGGAGTTAAACCCCAGGCGAAATTTTATCGACACACTTCCCTTGTTACCCGTGTTGCCCTTCAAGCCAACCTTCACTTTGCAAACCTCAATTTCTCTTATGTAGTCCACTAACCCCTCATCAATAAAAATGATGATGAAGAGTCCTATCATGGATACAGACTTCAGCTTCACATATTTAAATTTTTTCAAATTTAAAAAGTACTTATTTGATTCGTTCTTCAAAAAAGCGTCGTTAGTTTTGAAAGGTATTTGTTCTTCGCCACGCATACAATCACTGCCAGGATACTCATCCGAGGCCCCATTCCTCTGCCTGTTCCTTCCTTCCACGTCGCTATGCGTCCTGGAACCCTTCTTTCCTCTAGGACAACCATCCATGTCGTCTCGTGCCACTTGTATCAAATTAACCGAGCTACTTCTTTTGCTCTCTTGAAAAACATCTTGAATGCTCGAAATGTGAAAACTATTTGTATCCTCTCTCTTCCGATTTTGAGAGTGGCCACACATTTCATCGTCCTTAATTTTCTCCTCCCTCGGCTTGATATGACACTGTTTGTTTCTTTCCACTCGATACTGTTTATCCTCTTCACTGTGTCCTTTATTATGCACATCCACATCGTTCGATTTGGACCGGGCTGCTTTCCCACTGGGGTTACTTCCCCTCGGGGGATGATTTATACCGTATGTATGATCGACCAAGTTGAAGACGTCTCTGTTGTTACATACACCATTGTTTGTGTTCCTATTGGAACTATTCATATGGTTAATGTCAAAGAGCTCATTTATATTGGAGCTGATATTTGTGTCATTGCTTTTTATCATGTTCTCCCCTAAAAGCTTTCCGCCTTTGTTATCCCGACCCTCCAAAACGTTTAGCGCATTGCCACTTTGATTTCTTTCCTGAACATTCGTAGGGGTGGGGCTGCTCTTTTGTCGTGTATTTCTCATTAGCTCATTTTTCCTTGATTCTTCAGGTAAAATGATGAAATCTGTGCTTTTTCTTGAGTGGAGGCTCTTACTGAGGGGGTCCTCAGAGGCCATCATGTTCATGTTGAGAGTGCTCAGATTGAGCAACTTGCTCTGTTCATCCTGGGCGCTAGGCGAACCCGACGCAAGGGAAAAAAGGGGTTGAGCCTGCTCCTGCTCCTCCTCCAAATTATTAAAGTAATTGTTCAGGAAGCAACTCTTCGAAATGTCAAGGACGCCATTCTGATCGAAGCTTCGCCTGTCCCCCTTCTGAGTCGCACTCTCCACGTTGGGGGCATTAGCAGCGTTGGAACCATTGGCAATGTTGACAGCATTGAAGGTGTTCCCCACGGAGGACGCGCCCTCGCACATGTACGACTCGTTAAAAGACTTCAAATAATTTTCGTAGTAGTCATCCTTATTCATTCCCTCGTTGTTCACTCTGGCGTCGTTATCATGCGTATGGTGTGGCGTGCAGACGGAGGGGTTGATGACGCCCTTATGTCCCTCGTTCTCACCATTAATCGTGCCATTTGCAAAGTACGCGTTCGTGCCGATTTTACTCCTAATGTACATCTCTTTTTGCCTCTGCGACATCTCTGCCAGGGACTGGGTAATTTTCTGCTCGATCTTTTTCTCCTTAAACTTGTCTTTCATGTTCATCAAAATTCTAAATCCCGTCAACTCGACCACCTCTTGGAAGCAAAACACATACATGTCAATGCACTCGTTGATCTGATTCAACCAGGAAGACATGTCATTCAGTTCGTACAAGTCATTTCCACATAGATTCCATGTGCCTGCCCAGAGTTTTACAATTTTTTCCTCATAATCATTATTGGTCATTTTTTTTTTTCTTTGGGAACTTCCCATTTTGGAGTCATCAAAATCCACGTAGTAATGATTTATAAGATCGTGACTTAGATAATCGCTGTACTTGTTCCTATTCCTCACATTGTATATATAGTTTTTTTTCTTATACAGATTTTTCATGTACACTAGATCGCTTTTGTTTTTTTTTTCCTTGCCCTTTTTGTTTACATTTTTTCGTTTTTTTTTTTTCTTCTTCTTCTTTTTCTGGACATTATTGTCCGAATTGCTACTGCCGCATCTGCTTCCTCTTCTGCTTTCTCCCTCTCCAGTGCTACCACTGCTGCAACTACTACTAAGGCTGTTTACCGTGTTCTCTGCGCTGCTGTCATTGTTCAAATTTGTTCCTGAGTAGACATCACTCATGGAGGTAGATTTACAGTAGGACTTTTCCCTCCTTGGATGGATACCCTCCTTGCTTTCGCTCTGCGCCAGGTGCACCTTCTTCGTCTTCCTCATCTTGGCCCGCTTTACCGATTTGTGCATTTTACGTGACTCCTTCCCGTGAGGTGATTGGTATGCGTGTTCCTCCTGCTGTTCCGACTCCTCTCCAGCGTCCTTCCCTTTGTCATCCTCAAAATTTAGGCCTCTGCTGAGAGGATCCTCTCCCTCTGAATGTCTTTCCTTAGCTCTCCTTCCTTCGAGCTTCTTCCTTTCTGCATTTTTGCTGGGCCGACTAATTCTGCCCTGCTTGCTTCTCCCCCTTGATAGGCGCCCTTCATCCTCGTCTTGCTCCTCTTCGAGCAGGCTACTACTATTTTCAATCGAATTCTCACTGGAATCGCTGCTACTGGTGTTGCACTCGGATGCCTTATGTTTTCTTCTTCCCCTGGGGTAATTCTCGTTGGAGGTACCCCGCTCGGTTTGGATCTGTCCCTCACTCGGATGCGCTTTGCTCATCTGTGCATTCCTTCCATAGGGTAGGTACGGAATCGAGAGGCCCATATTCTTTCCCCTTAAACCGAGGAAGCCCTCCTTATTCATAAAATTACCGTAATTCAAAAAATAGTTAAAATCGGCCCCTATAAAATTTCTTCTCTTGCTCTTGCTATACTTACCTGTGCATAAAATAATATCGATGCACTCCTGTCTGAAATTATCCTCAAAGTTATTTTGATAGAACCTCTCGATGGATTTAATTGCATGGTCAATGTTTGTGCTTAGGGAAGATCTTCCTACATTTATTTGCGAAGAGAAGACGCTGCCCGTTCCTGTGTAATGAGTACTAATAATATCTCCATTTTCTACCCACATTTTTTTAAAGAAATGTTTCAAAATGTGTACGTATTCATCGGGTTGTTCCTGTCGACTGCTAAACTTCTTCTCATCTTCCTTCTCGTAATTGCTGTAAGCCATTCTATGCTTCTTCTCCTCCTTTTCCATTCTGCTCATGATTTCGGTCTTGAGGTATTCCCTCCTGCCGCCGCCTCTGTTCAGGCTGCTTCCGCCATTTTTAACGCTACTCGTATCGTTGATGCTGCTCTCATTGTTAACGCTGCTCGTATTGTTCAGACCGCTCGTATTGTTCACGCCACTCGTATTATTCACGCCACTCGTATTATTCACGCCACTCGTATTATTCACGCCAGTCGTATTATTCACGCCGCTCGTATTATTCACGCTGCTCGTACTGTTCACGCCCTCCTCATTGTGGGGGGCTCCTCCTTCGTTGACATAGCAATAATCGTCAAACAAGCTGCCACTACTGTTGCTGCTCCCCTTGCTGTAGTCGTAATTCTTCTTAATGCTGGACTTCTCAGAAAGCTCCAGCAGGTAGCTGTCCGTCGGGAGAGTAGTCACTATGGTCACGCTCTTGCTATTATAGAGTGTATTAAAATTCTTGTAAAAACACAGGTGCGATTTTTTCACTGGCTTTAAATAGATGTCATTTTTTGACACATGCAACACATACAGGATGAAGAACAGCGTGTAGTAGTACTGGAAGACGTTAGTTCTGTCTAGGCAATCCAGACAGTTGGTTCTAAACACTCCGTTTTGAAAAACGCATGGGTGGTTTTCGATGACATTGTTGCTACTACTCCTGTTTGTATTAGTGCCCCCCTCGATCACACTGTTGGACGGTTCCATAAAAAAGGACACATTCTTTATCTCCTTGAGTAGAACTTTGTTAATAAAATCGTTCATGGCATCTTCGAAGCTTTTGTTCTTTACGGAAATGTGAAAGTCATACTCAATGTAGTTAATAAAATTTTTCTCCTTGTAATGCTTGTCCTTCTTAATATAGTTAATCAGCTCAATCATTTTTTTGGTCAGCTTCTTTTCGTTGTTTTTGCTTTGGCTGAGAAGATTTATGTAGTAAATATTGTTGCCATAATTTGTTATCAACTTTTTGTTGTGCTCCTTGAAGGCCTTGATGCTTAGCAGTGAAGACCGCTGTATGTTTACGTGGGATGACATGGAATGTTGCTTCCAGAAGAGCGGGATCGACCCTCTTATTTGGACTAGGGAGATTATTCTGTTCTCGAAGTTGCTGTCACTGTTGATACATCCCTGGCTGGCTGGGCCGCTTTCCCCGCCGATCAACTTCTCATTATTAACACTCGCCTCAGCAGTGCCTTCCCCACCTCGCGCCTTTTTTTCTTCCAGTGGATAGGAGATTTTTCCCAACGCATTCGACTCCCCCTCATGTATATTCTTTCGACCATTATTTGGCGCACTGGCTGTAAGTGGCAGCACCTTTGGAGGAGCTACTCTCACGGTGCTATTTTCTTCCTCTCTCAAATTATTCACTTCGCTCCTGTCAGGGGTTCCAAAATTGGTACCAACAGATGAGCCTCCTCTCTCACTCCCTTTCGGCTTCTTCACATTATCGACAGCCATGTTAACCTTGTCAAACCGATTCAAATAGGTAAGGTTCCTATTATTAATTCTTACAATTTGCTCCGTCTCTACATAGTTAGCCACATACCCATCATCATTGATGCCCCTCTTATTAAATCGCGTCCCTCCCAAGACGGACGAGCGACGACTAATGAGGAGCAGCTCTAAACACTTCCTATTCATCTCAATAGAGGTGTAAGAAATGTAGCCCTGAATTACTGAGCAGAACCAATTATCATCAATTTTGCATTTACACTTGATCTTTTTAATCATTTGATAATTCCACATGAAATTCTTTTCGCTCACATTTAGGAAGGACCTTTTCCTATGAGTGGACGATGAAGAAAACATGGGTTCTACATCTACCTCTTGAATATTCTTTTTCATCTTCTTTTGAATGCACTGCGTTAAGTCAAAGTCATATGAGTAGTACATGTGGACTGTAAGAATCTTCTGTATCATTTTTAACATTTTGTGCATGTCCAGTTTTATATTCATCTTCTTTTCATCCGTTTTTAAGCTTTCGTCATTTGCGTTTTTGAAGCTGAGGGGATAGGAATTCCTCTTTTCACTATGTTCGCTATTTTCCACCACAACAAGGTTGTTCCTTAGGTTGAAGTAGGAGTTGTTAATGAGGTCCTTGAGGTCTCCCTTATTTTCTGCTTCTGCATTTTTTTGAGAATCCCCTACTGAGTTGTTCCCTCCCTCGGTTGGTACTCCCTTATCCTCCTCAACTTTACCACTAGTGTCTTCTTTCCTTGAGCTCACTACTCCCTTCTTTTCAGCATTATAAATGCACATCAAATTTTCGTAGTAATTGCCGTTATTCCCGTTCGCTGGCACCTCTCCAACTGCTGCTTCGGTGCCCCCCGTGTCACCTTTGTCTCTGGGAAGGCTTCCTCCGGATGGGAACAAACTAGACCTCTTCTCATTTTCCCCACAGGTTGGAAAAATATTATGGTCATTCTTTCGTCTGATTTGATAGGACTCCTTCGTACCATCACGCAGTAGGTGCTTTAATTGGTTGGCTTGCCTATCTATTTGGTCTCCACCAACTGGATACCCCTCACTGTCCTTCTTCCTATCTGTAAACAAATCGTCAATCAAGTTAACATTTATCTTTGAAGAGCCAATAGGATCATTTTTGTGAGCATCTTCCTTATTCGTATAAGACGCGTGTGGTTCTGTCCTCATACTTTGCTGATCACTCCTACCGTAACGTACGTTGCCGTCATTACTATTGGCATCGTAGGTACTACTGCCATTTTCCTTTTCCCTCGCGCCTTGACCTTTGCAGTTATGCTCACTATTAGTTATCTTATTCGATACGCCTCCATTCCCCTGCTGAGTGCACTTTTCCTTATCGTTCAGCACTTGCATCATAAATTCGTTTTCGTCCAGCGTTGACGAATTGGTGTTAATCATTTCTTCCTCGTTCCGCTGCGTTCCCCTGTGGGGGTGGCTGCTACTAACAACGCCGCCAGTAACGTCCCTTGCAACGCGCTCACCGGGCTGCGCCCGAGAGGAAGATCTCACATCACCCTCGCCGAACCCTCGGCTGTCATAATTCGTTATGTCCGAAATGATGTTCAAAAGATTTTTATGGTTGAACTGATTGGTCAGCCACCTTTTCGCAGTATTAAAATTGAGGATTTTTTTATTTTTCTCCTCTTTCTTGTTGTAGTTGCCACTTCTGTGGGTTCTATGATTCATGGGTTCGACCTCCATTTCGAATTCAGCTCCAAATTTGTTCCCTCTTCTCCTAGCTCTGTCTCCATTTAACTTGCTACTTTTATTTGCAAAATGTCTGTTGTACATATTCTCCTCGTCCATTTTGTAGTCCTTCTCAATTCCGTTGTCTGAGCTATTAGGCTCGTAGGAGGGATCATTCGAGTTGGCGTTCTGCGGGGCCCTGCCCGGCTTGTCATGATTACCGTTTCCATTGCCGCTGTCATTGCCGCCGCGAATTACGCTTCTACTCCGCTGGTCACTAGCACTCGCAACGCGCTTCGCCACCGACGTGCCGTGACTTTGACTGCTGTTATTTATGACCTCAAAATCTTTGGCTATATCTGCATGGTTGACCAAGTGATTAATAAAATAACTATTGGAGTTGTCATCGATGTTCAGTGCATTGCTAATAACGGTATTCATGGAAACTATGTTAATATTGTAAGGGATGTAATGCACCTTCTCTATCTTATATATGCTCCTATATCTATTTAAGTAAAAAAATTTACACAGTAGTTTCCATTTGTCCACTACGAACAGAAATAACTCGTCTCTAATTTCGATGGTGCCAATTATGTTATCTATGATTAGTTCACTTATGATGCTTCCAAATTTTTTGCTCTTCTTCCTGATTTTATCTTTATTTATTAACTTCTCAGTGCACTTTCCACTATCGCGGAAAATAAACAGGGATGGCACTTTGACTTTCTCATTTTTGTTGTCTTTTAAATTCTTTATGTAGATTATTTTAAATACCTTTTCGTATATTATTAACAAATACCTCCCTTCAGTGTTGTATGCATTCATGAGCGTTGCTTGGTGTGGATATATAAATATATGTTCGTGTGATATGAGGGGGAAAAGAAATTCTTACGTCGTGCACGTGGTGTATTACAGCTGATTGGGTGAGGTGCAAATGGTCGCTCAGGACGTGCAGGGAAATCAACGGGGCAAAGTTAAATTAATTCGAGGGGCGAAAACAAAAACAGATCGGGCAAGAACAAATATGTCTGGTGCACAAAATTCATCCTTCTGATGTGTACACTTGTCCAGTTTTGTTACTACGCAACCGATTGACATGCCTTCCACATGCACAATGCACAGGTGAATACATAAAAAAAAAAAAAAAGGAAAACAAAAAAAAGGGCCCTCAGAAACTGGTGTACGTGTACGCCCTCAACACGACGCAATGATAAATTAACAGATTCTCTCGCATTAGATAAATGGACGAACAGTATCTACAATCGTGGGTTCCCATAGGGAGGTGTTCCGCCGAAGAGCGCGTCAATCTTCACATATTAATGTTCACTTGTGCATAAACACTTGTAGCCACGTGTGGAGGGGCGCGATAAAACAAGGCCCAACTCAAATGCAAACACTCACCACTACACAGGGAGAGAGTGCTCACTCCTGGAAAGAGAAGAAGTAATTAATCGCGCAGGAGTTTGCTATGCGCTTCAAAAATGTATAAGACACATTTGTTATCTTTTTAAATGAGCTCTTTCATCATCTCTCGTTTCAGTTTTTTTTTTTTTCTTTTTTTTGTCATTTTAAAGGGAGAAATTTCACTTGTCCTTCAACTGCGGTCAGTAAATGGAGCTTCAACTTTTCAACTAAATTATGTGTAACGATTTAAGAGGCATATAAAAACATGAAACAAAATTTATTTGCGGGATGAGTTCACACCTCTTAAAGGGGGCATAAACACACACTGCGTAGTTATCTGCACGTTTGGGCGTGCGGAAGGGGTTTACACCCATTTGTTCGCACACTCGGAAGGGTGTTGCTGCTACTGGTTGTGGTATTGGGGGCAAGATACGTGCATTACGCACTCATTAGAGTAAACTGCCCTACTGTATGCGCGAAGCGATCATACACGGTGTAGTCATTAATACACGTTCGCGCGAAAAACCAATTCGTGCCTCTCAACTCGATCACCTCGCTCACCTGGATGCAGGCTGCGCGCAGGATGATGCAAAAGCGAAATTCCCGTGCTGGGCGTGGGAATGGAGGAGGGGGGGTGAACTGCACGCAAATGAACACGTCCACAGTTGCGAACGTTCGGGGCCGCTTACACGCTCCACAGCGCCCCACATAAAACAGAAACAAGGGGGGGAATTGCATAAACTTTCACAACATATATACGACGTGTGCCGTACATGGTGCATGGTACGTAGTACGTGCGTATGTATATGTACGGGGGGTATGCATACGATGGTAGGCATCCGCTAACGTGCTCGCTCATTCATTCAAAAAACGAAGAGGCGAGTGGGTAAGTTTCATAAAAGGCGGATTAACAGGGGAACCACACGGAAGTTTTTGCAGTATCTTAAAAAGAAATTAAAAAATTACGCAAAAAAAACTTGTACATGTTGGTATACCTACGTATATGTAATGCATATATGAACATCTCCGCACTGCTTACCTTTTTTATATGCTTTCTCTTTTGCTGTAATTTTTCCCGAGTGATTATTCTTTATCCATGCATTTAGAAAATTCTCTTTTTTTTTTTTTTTTTTCGTCTATTCGGTATACAAAATTTTCTAAAAATGAAAAAAAAAAAAAAAACCTCCAACGAAAACTGCGAACTCCCTTTTGAACTTACTTTATGTGTAATTTTGCCATTTTGAGAACAGTTACGCAAAACTAAAGCGACAAAAAATGCGATTTGTGCGAAATTCACCAAGTTGAAATGGCGTATGACAAAGTAATCATGATAAATATCAAGGGCATAGAGGGCATTTAGAAAATTGCGCCATTCTGTTTATCGATTTATCACCTCGAAATAATCACCTTTTTGTTACTTCCCCTTGGGGAAGGCGCAAATCTCATAATCGCCGTAATAATTGCAGTAAGTATCGCTATCGTCGAGTGACCAGTTTCCACTGCGCAAAGTGATCCTATGCAGTGATCGTCCTGGTCCCCCCCTGTTGTGCATGTCCCCTTTTGACTGCTTTCCAAAGCATGCACCTGCGCAACTGTACATCACGGACGAAAGCGATTGCTTCGCACTACTTAGACGATTTATAAGGGGAAAAAAATATACGAACAGGTTTCTTCATTCCCGAACGTTACATCTGCTTGGGGAATTGTCCCACTTCGGCGCGCCGTATGGGACGCAATTTTTTTCACCTTTCAAAACAAAGTGTTGGGGGCAGGAAAGGAAAAAAAAAAAGAGGAAAAAGCTGACATAGTATTTTCTGGGATGGAAAGCTTCCTTACCACTCTCCCGTCGAGCAGCCGCACACACCATATGCAGATGTAAGGTGACACAAACATTTTACTTTTCTTTACGATTGTTTCTTCAATCTTCAAACGGCGTGCTGTGTAACCGCGTCGTCAGCGTATCATTTACCACGCACACATGTGAAGTTACACAAAATGAAAGAAAAAAAAGAAAAAAAAGCTCCCACGGTTGAGCTACAAAAATGAGTGTAAAGTAAGGGAGAAAAGTAATCCCTGCTTTGTGTTTCTCCTCACGTGCGGTACGCCCAACGCGATTGACACAAATGTTGAAGAGACGGATGTCCACGCTGGAGAGAAACGGTCGCGTGCTGCCAAGTGTGCTTGACCTGTTCGGTAACCTCCCCGTTGCAGCTACCTACACAGATGGTGTTGAAGGAAAATATAGAAAAGCCCTTCTGTTGCATTTTAAGGCCAAGAAGGGGATCTCCCCCACATGCAATGTGTAGCATCTTCGGCGATGGTGTAACCCGATTTTCCTCTTACAAGGGCAGTTTTCCTAGAAGTATGTTTTCTTTTGGTGCCTCTTCTCTTTGGTCTTCGCCTCATCCTCATAGGTGGGCATGTTGTCCAAAACGATGGTGTCCTCCTCATATTTTGCCCTATCCTCCTTTTTATTCTTTTTCGTTTTTCGTTTCTTGGCTAAAATCTGCAGCGCGCCGTCCTCCAACCTCTGCATACAGTTATACTCATTGCTGTCGTAGATCTCCGCTTTTCTGTTGGGAAATCTGGGGATCTTCTCATGGCCCTTGAGAATTCCCTTCTTTATTAAGCGTTTACGCTCTACATCCATTTTATTATAAAAGTATAGCTTCTTGGATAATATTTTATTTTTTTTACTTAGGCAATTTCTCCTTGGAGAAATGTGCAAAGCTTTTCGCCCTCCCTTTTTCTGATACCTTTTCTTCTTCTTCACAATATCGTAGTACATATTTTGCAGCTTCAACATTTTGCTTACTTTTTTGTTTAAGTTTTGAAAGACGATCTGTTTCTTGTCACCCGTTTTTTCAATGATGTCATTAACTAATGATGTATTTTTTTTGCTAAAGAAGGAGGTTAACGAGTTGCTTCTTCCGCCACAATAGATATTACCATTGGTGTGCGCCACTTTGCTTGACTTGTAAATATAGTCATTTATATTATTGCTAATGTCGTAGTTAATTATGTCGCAATTTTCAAATTGTATTCCCCTGCTGAGTATATTTGTGCATACCAAAATGTTGGTTTCGTTTTTTTTGAAGCGTCGATAATTTTGGCTCCTCTCCTTGTAACTCATTTCGTTGTGAATACAACTCACTTTGTACTTGAGCTCGGTCAGCAAGTCTGAAACATTCTGCACGCTTTTTCTCGTGTTACAGAAAATTACATGTCTACTGAGGAACTGCCTGTTGTGCATCACTCCCTTCATCGTGGCGCTACCTCGAGCCTCCTTATTGTTTAGAAGATCCAACAGGAGAGCAGTCTTTTCCTTATTTTTGCTGTTAATAAATATGTGTTTCATTTCGGAGCTGATATCGTGGCTCTTCAGATGTATCACCTCCTGGATATGTTTGCTCCTCACTTTGTTGGCGAGAAACTCGCTGATGCAAAACGTTTTCGTCGCCGACACGAATATAGATATGGGGATGTTCGAGCTCAGGGTGTTCTTTTCGTTTTCTGCCCCTTCGCGGTTTAGGAGTCGGATGACTTCAGCGCGATCGGCACGTTCGTCACGTTGATCGCGTTCTGCGAGTTTCCTCTTGGTGCTGCGTGGGGTGAGCTCTTCGGGGGGGCTCTCCCCATTGATGCTGCTTCCGACGCATGTCTCACCGGTTTTTCCTTCCCCATCACACCATTTTGAGGCACCCTGTCTGTAACTTCCGTCGTCGGCCTCCTGCTCCACTTCACCTTCTTCACACCTATCTGGACTCACCTCATTATTTCCTTCTTCCTGCTCCACGACAGTTCTTTTCTGCTGATTTAGACTGCTCCTGCGTCTCCCCCGCCGAGTACTCTCGCGCTCTTCTTCGTTTTCCAAGTCGAAACTTTTTTTTGGTCCTTCCTGCACATCGTCATGAGGATCACCAGAGCGATCACCTTTGAGAACATCGCTGGGGCTGTCTCCCCTGTGCAGATCCTCAGCCGAGAACCTCCTCCCCCTAAAATAGTACATGTTGGTGTAATTCCTTATATGGTTAAGCACAAGCTGAAGCTTCCCCTCGTTGAATGCATTGCACAGAGTTTCTGCTTGTTCCACGACTACGTACTTTAAAAACTTAAAATTGTACAAATGCTTATTTTTGCAGTTGTCTACTTTTTCGAAAATTTTATCGGGGGTACCAATCAGAATGTCGATGTTGTAATTTATTGCCTTGGCGCTTTGCTTAACATTTTTACTAATCCTTTTTAAAAAATCGTTGGTCTTGATGAACTCACTGCGCACATTTGGGTACCCCACCAGGTGATCCTCCTCATGTGAGTGGTACAGTTCGTCCGCGTACTCCATGTCCTGAGCCCCCTCATCACCTAACGGAGATTGCATCTCCACGTGAAACTTTTTAACAGACTTTCTTTTGTACAAATATCCCCCCGCCAGTAGCTCAATATTTACGTCAAAACTTTTTAAAAAGGAAAAAAGTTCAAACGCAGCTTCTCTCGTGTTTGTTAGAATAACTGCATAGGGAAAGAACACATTTTTTTTATGCCTCAAACAGTTAAGTTCATTATTCTTTTTATTTTTTACGTAGCTCGTGCTGACGTTGTAATTTTTGTACTTGCGGATGTATATGTATCTGTTTCGTACTCTGTGCTTTTCATAGGCTATGTGAAAAAAGAAATTGTCCATTCTCCTGTTGGCACATCTTAACTTTTCTTTCTTTCTAAAGAGTTTGTTTCGAAATTTTTTGTAATTATATTTATTCAAAAAGTGGTAAAATTTTGATAGGCTCTTCATAATTTTCTCATTGTTCATGTAAAAATTGTTTAATATTGGAAGGAAATAACTCAGTGTCTTACCTGTGTTATCTGGACTCACAATAACGTACACATCGTTGAAGCATTTTGTCTTTTCCCCACGTCGATTGCCTTCCTCGGTCTGTAACGGCACAGCTGTTTGGCAGCTGCTGCGATCGGCATGCCTACCAACATTTTGGCGCCCCCCAAGGGGATTCTCTCCAACGGGCTTCTTCGCATGTAGCTTCACCCGGTCACCTGATTGGTACTTCCCCACGTCGTAAAAATCCCCCCTCATGTTGAAACTCTCCCTCAAGTAACCATTAATGCGACTTCTACTTCTCATTATTTCTGTATACACATCTGCGTTCTCACCACACGTGGCCATTTCACCACGTCCCTCGGTGGAGTCTCCCCTTCCCTGTAGCAGCAAGGGTATTACGTTCCTCTGAATTTGAGTGGGTGTAAAAATTTTCATTTCGTTCAGCTTTAAATATATGTCCGTTTTGAAATTAAATTCGAGGAAGCTTGCATTTTGGAGCCCCTCCTTAAAGTTCACCCCCTTGATGTTTGTTCTGCGGATATGTGCGCGACTCGCCTTTTGGCCCTTACCCCCGGGATCATCCCGTCTCTCTTCATTGTGGTCGTCCTTTTTGTCATTACCCTCGGGTGAGTGACCCTCCATTAGGAGTTCCCCCCCCGCGACAGCCGTGCTGTTCCTGTTCCTGCCGATTAACATGCCTTTGAACATTCTGCAAACTGCGTGTCCTTTCCCCTTCACCAGGCTGCGAATATAGGGACCCCTGATCATTTTTTCTCCCACCCCCTTTTGGCATTATAGAGTGCAGAAGGAAGCACACATGTGGGTGTTGGAAGTGGTACCAGTGTGGTGACAGATGGGGAAAAAAGAAGAAGAAGAGGCACCCTGGTTCTTCTCTTCCAATTAAATACAATCACGTCATCTGTGGCCGCCGCGCGACATCTCTTAAATAACTTCTCGCATAATGGAATATATCATGTCGCTTTTTCGTTTTCTTTCGCTCCCCATTGAGTATCATATGCCTATGTACATACGCCTACACCCTCACTTGCGATGTTTGCGATCAAACCTGAGGGTCGAAAAGGTTCCCCCTGTGCCACACATACCAGAGTAACTACTTTCATAACGGCAAAAAAAATGGTAGAACCAAAATGACATCACAAAAAAAAGAAATGCCAAGGTTTTGCATAACGAGGTTAACTCAATGAGGGTGAAAATTCCCTGTTAGTTGTTTCTCCACGCTTTGAGAAGTGCCTTTTTTTTGAACCCACGGAAAGCGAGTAAGATGCTCTTAGAATAGGAAAGGAAAACGAACACAGTTCATGCGTGTTGAACACATATGGGAAGTGCATACAGGGAATACAACAAAGGTAAGGTAACCCGCCATTTATATATATATATTTCTTTTTTTTTTTTTTTTTCTTTTACCGCCTCTCCTATTTTGGCTACTTTCACGGATGCAACAGAAACTTCCTTTCCGGTATGATGGAAACAAAGTTGAGGAAACAGAAATACGTATTTAATTTGTTCGCTACATTTTAACTGCTCTGTACTTTCTTCCCATTCAGGGGAAAAACTATTGTGTCATATTTTTAAAAAACTTATTGCAATTAAGGTTGTCATAAAAAATGTGTTAAGCGGAAAAGAAATAAAGCTGAGTAGGGATTTCACAACATGACACATCGTACAACAAAAGTGACACTCTGAGTGTCGCATCGGCGTTCAATGATGTCAACGGTCACTCCGCTCATTAGTTGTACCCAATTTTAACGCGCTCTTTTTTCATTTAAAAAAAAAAAAAAAAAAAACTTTCCGTCCGACATTCTTCTGACTCGTTTTATGGGGAAACTTTCGGCCCTTCTCTCCTTACGCTTCGTTGTACTCATATGTAGAAAACTCACAATCGGGGATATCACATGACGCGGTGGGTCGTTTCTGTATCTTGTTTTCTTAAAATTTTCTTTGCGGAACGTTTCACACCTAAGTGGGAACTCTCCTCTCGAGGGGGGCATCCCCATCCTGTGCTGAATGAGTCAACATTCGTATTGCCCTATTTTTTTACCTATACTGTGGTGTGAAGGGGAAAAAATAAAAATTATGGGTATTTATAAGCGCTGTAATTTTGTTTTGTCTGCACAAATGCGCATCGTCGAGTTTGTCAAAAAGGAAAAACTTCAATTTACTCGGTAATGTTATATACGTACCTTCTTAAATCCAATAATGTCGGCCCTTTCTCGGAAGCACTGTCTGCATATGTTGATGTTGTACTTTCTTATTATGGCATGTCTGTTCGAGCACACGCGGCTGCAAAGGAAAGGGGAGGAAAAGGGGCGTGAATTTGAAGGGGAATATACTCATCAGAAGCAGCGCAATGCAGGGGTGATTGCCCAATGATACACTCCGCGTAGAAATCTACGATTCTGTGGGGCGACCCTCGTTTATCCTCATCTCACGCATAATGATGAAAAGGAAATGATACACATGATTATTATGGACCATACGTATTTGAAGTGGCACAAAAAAGTATTTCTTAAAAAGGGCCACCATAATATGCGCCTCTGTTTCCCTTCGCCCCTCCTGCACTGGGCGTCCTTACAACTACGTTAAATATGCATACGGCTTAATCACACATGCGCACGTAGATGTCAAAGGCGAAATGCAAAACGTGGAGGTTTCCCCCTCTTGCCTCCCCCGAGCAAACTCGCTCCTCGACAATTGTAATTGCTTCACCACTGCAGCCGGTTCGTTTACCCCCCACTTTATCAAATGGGGGGATGATTTACCATTGCCTGGATCCCTGGCCGTACTTCTTCGGATGAACGTTCTGAATGCAACCCATGGTTATATCTTTTTAAAAAAAGGGAAAGGAAAAAAAGGGAAGAGAAAAAAAGGGAAGAGAAAAAATGGTCACGGTTAATTTAACCTCTTAAAAGTTCGGGAAAAAAGAAAAAATTATGCCCCTGGATTATTAGCAGGTGAGGGAATATACCTTCGTCGGCGAAATTGTTTCAAATGTATTTTTTTAATTCTTGTGATGCAAAAAAGCAAAGTTTATTTGACTTCATTTTTTTTTTCTTTTTAATAAATTGCAAATTTTGTTTATTCGCAATTTTCGTTAACGCCTTCGAGCATATGACGCTACTCCTACACTTTGGGTGGGTAACCATATGTAAAATATTTATTCATATATGCACGCTGGTTGACCCAATTACGACGTTTTCACGTGCGCGGAAAAAATGAAGTTATTTTGGGCCGTGCGGCGTCCCATGCTAGCAAGCTTTTTTTAAGAACGCCGCGGTTGGTGTTGCATGTCGGTGTGGTTTAGTTCCTCAGTGCGGCCTAGATATGACAGCATCACAAAATTTGGTGTATGCAACAATGTGAGGGGAAAAAAAAAAAAAAACGGCCTACATCATTTTCTCTCAGCATGCCTCGGCATAAATGCAAATCTGCAATTTAGCACCCCCATGAGGTTTGCCCTAAATGGGAAAAATGAAATGTAAGGAAAAAAAAACCAATTAAAGGGTTACCAAGTTTGTAGCAGCCTTTTCCATTTTTTTTCCTTTTTTTCGCCATCTCACGATGTTGCATGTTTGTACATATATATACATTGTATACATTTATGTATGAACAAATGGATATGCTCCTTTCCTGGGGCCGCCATCTTGGCCCCAACGCCGCGAGCGAGGTTCCATACGAAAAGAGCGAAGGGGAACTTCGTAAAATGGAACGAAAGTGAGTGTCACCCGTTCGAGCGCCAAAAAGGGTAAACACAGCGAAACAAAAAGAGAAACAAAAGATAAAGCCAAGAAAAGGGAAGGAAAGCGAAACAGAGCAAAGAAAAAAAACATTTCGAACGAAACAGTTAATTTAACCCACCATCGGTGACTTTAATTTGATAAAAAAAAAAAAAAAGATTGAGGGAGAGAGTCAAGGGGTTTCCCCAACCACCGCGTCGATTTTTTCTTTCTCTCTTACACAAAATGGAATATGCTTCAGGCGAATTGCAAATTTCTAATTGCATTTTACCCCTAATTTTGTGAGAAACGTTTTAAATTATCAATATATCTACAAATCTGTTTATGAAATGGGCAAAGTGGGGAGATGATTCTGACTTGGCTCACTGCCTGGTCGTCTCTGTTCCGGCGGGAATGTGAAGTTTTCCCAAACGAACATTGGCTGCGGAGGTGGAAAAAAAAATAAAAATAAAATAAATATTCCCCCGACTTCTACATCCTGGGAGTATATCTCCCCCATTTACATGAGAATAGTGTGCCCCCCACCAGAGAAGCACACAAACAGTTTGGCAATTTTGCAGGTAAAGTTCTCCATTTTCTTTTTCAGCGGTTTACATCAAGCGTCCCAACGTTATCGGCGAAATGACCTGCGCAGTTGTATGCAGAAAAAAAAAATGACAAATTTAACGGAGAGGCTGATTTTCAAATTCAACACCAAACAGTCGCACCATTTCCGCTGCTTATTGTGTGAAATAATTTTATAGAAAGCGCCTCTCAATTGTGAACTGGTTAATCTGCGTACCTGGCTGATTCGTTTGACTGTCATATTTACAAATTAAAACCCCCCTGTTACGACAGCAGGCACTGGAGCACCCGATCTTCTGTGATGTGGAAAGGTGTGCATGCAGAGGTCACTTATCTCGCCGTGTTGCACGCTCGAGGATGAGTTCTTTGCGTTTTTTCAACACGGGAATGTGTGGATATATAGATATATATATATGTATGTCCATATATAGTACATATATTAAATAGATATATATGTACATATATGTGCGTAATGCGTACGTGTAAATGTATACATAGCTGCTCACGCAGGAAGTACCTCGGCGCTGTTCCATACAACCCTGGTGAATTGAAAAACAGTGTCGTCCCCTCGGCGGATGGGCCCTGACAAGAAAGCAAATAGTGCACACATGGATATCCTCTGCGTATGAGGCCCCCCCAATGTAGAAAAAATAGGAGCACTGGCAAATTGTGCTCATCAATTTCGATAGGCGCGTTTATGAGATGAATTCTCTTTTTCTGTCTCTCTGTCCTATTCGGAAGGGGGAATAATTCGACGTGCGTGACACATGCGAAATTACTCTTCCGTTAGATATCTATCCCTCTCGCCGCTGTTTCATTTTTGGGAAAACTTTTTTAAATATGTTCAATGGTGAGTACTTTCCCACAGCAGGACGGAACAAGGCAACATAAAGACACACCATATGTTGCACCCGTTTTGGTCATTCGACTTCTTTTTCACTCAGCCATTTAATTGCTCCCCCTTTTGTCTATTACCTAATTCAAAGTCATAGTTCTTAATGCCTTCATACCATGTATCGACGGCTGATTCAATTTTGCTGTTGGGCGAAATGCTAAAATAATTTGTGTTTATTTGGTTCAGCATGACAGTACAATTGGAGATCTCCTTTATCTGTAAAAGGGGAGGGTAGTTCCATGTGCAGATACAAGACCCCTTTTTTTTCAAAGCAAAACGGCTTCGAAAAATCCTAAGTGGGAATCCGTTTTGCTGAGTTTTCCATCCACTATGCAACAGTTGTTGTTTATGCAAAGAGGCAAATTAGAAAAATTGTCCAGTAACCAGTTTGGCTTCAGCGCTTGCAGCCTTTTCCAGCTCTGTGCTCCTTAACAGAGGGTGCAAACAAAAAAAAAATAAAAAAAACACTTCCATTATATCATCCGTGTAACAGAAACGGTCAATTTAATCCTCACATGGGGCCTACTCAAGTGCCATTAAAAAGAATTCCGTTTACCAGCGCAACGAATCGGCGTTATGCTTCAGCCGCAAATCATTGTGTCTTTCTCGAATGAAGTCATTCTGCGAAATGCAGACAAAGCGTAGCAACATGACAGGGCTCATGGGCATAGTAAAAAATGCTATCTGTTTTTTTTTTTCTTTTTCCCCATTTAGATAAAGTTTACGTTAAAGGAGCAAGAACCTGCAGCCGCTACTTTACACCAGGAGATGCGCGAAAGGGTTAAGAAGCAAAGTAGGCCAAAAAGGCAATGCAGGCGTCCGTCCAACATTATGTGCGAAGAGAGATCTCCGTGAAATTGTTGTTGCTTTAATATGATTTCTTTATTCCCACTTCTTTCGAATTGAGGTTGAAAACTATGGGTAATTATTACTCATGAGGTATGGGAAGATAAATTGCGTCTGCTCATTTCTTCTATGGGGAGTGCAGTCATGTGTCTGGCCGTAGATACAAACAAAGGTTTATGATCCTACCTCTGCTAATATGAGTGGCAAAATTTTAAGTGCAATCCGAAAGGACCAATGCCAGTGTGCTTCCCCTTTTACGTGTAAATATCCGAAGTGGGAATAGCACCCCCGTTATTCCACCTCTCTCCAAGCGTTGTACATACATTAGATTAAAAGACGGGAAAGAATCCATGCACCTTTTTTTTTTTTTTTTTTTTCTTTTCACATTTTCCAGCATGTCACCTATCTTCACGTGTGAAGTGACCAATTCGTCTTTCAATTTTAGGAGCAATTAAAATTTCGTTTGAATGAACGTAGGCCTACTGTTACTGCGCAGCGATGGTTTTCTTCCGCCGCACGCAGCTTCGCATTGCCCTGCTTTGTTCTATTAAAACGTGCAAGGGAGAAAAGGCTTCATAACTGCACACACGCGTGCAAGTAAGACCATGCGCATATAGGTAGGTATATGACCACATATATGAACACACACAAGCAGATATATTTGTGTGCATACCTACACATATGCACCCCCGTGATGCAAAGCAGAAAAACGCAGTTCCCGGAACTAGTAATAGAACCGGGAAATTTAAATTGTGGTGAGGTGTGGAGCAAATTGAGCTTCTTCACCCAGGAGTGTAACACGTTCGTGCAGTCATGCATACGTCACTTTGGTCATGAAATGAAAAAATTTAATTCATTATTTAATTAAAAAAAGTTTCGTAATCTCCTTGTGCATCGACTCTTGTGGCACGTAAAAATGTGCGTGTAGTTGTGCCCCACTTTCCTCTTCCACTAGTCTCCACAAAGTGGACCTTCCCTTCACGAGTACAGTAGAACAGCACTCATCAGGACACAAATGATACCTGTCAGAAGAGGAGGGGGTGGAAAATATACACATTTTTGGCCCAACAAGGGAAACGCAGTTGGAAGAATGCGCAAAAGGGGGGAACACATAAACGGCAAAGGAGCCGCCATCATCGCAACGCATTACCCAGAAATTCCAAGAATCCCATCCCGATCAGCGTGTATGTAAACAACTCGTCCTTAATGGAAGGGTTCCTACTCGTTCCTAGCACCAGGGCTGAGAATAAATTGCCGATACCTTGCGCAACCTAAAGGGAGTTTTTTTTAAAAGGAGCTCATTGGGAGGTGTTTAAGACGGTTAAAGGGGTCGTTCCATATTTGGTTCCTCATTATGTTTTGCCACTCCCATTTGAAAGTTTATCATTTTGACCCATTTCTCAATAATGCTCAGTTATTCTCGCTTCATGAACAGAGGTAGTTGGGCTAGCTAGCTATTTTTTTCTTTTTTTTTTCCTTTGCTTGGTTCCCAATGTGACTACTTACCCCTCCCACGGACATGAGCGCAATGGCTGCGGACAGGCTGGCGATTCCACTGTCATGTCTCACGCCTAGTTTCTGGTTGACGCAGTTTCGTTCGTCATTCTTCTGGGTGAGGAGGGAGATGAAGAAAAAGACGAAAAAAATGAAAAAAAATAAAAAAAAATCAAAAAAAATAAAAAAAAATTAAAAAAATAAACGAGAAAAAAATCCAAAAAAAAAAACGAGAAAAAAACGAAAGACGTGAAAATGTGACAAAAAAGGACAATCTGCCGCTCAACGTGCTGCGCCACTTGGAAGACGTCACAGAGTTAACGCAAAAACAACATTAGGACCACCATGGCGCTCAGTTGCGAGGCACGAAAAGATGGGCGGAGAAAAATCAGCGCAGTTTTCCAAAGGGGTTGCACGAAGAACGCGCACAGCAACGGATGCAGGTGTAAAAAAAAGAGAATTTCTCAGTTACACACGTGTGGGCAAATTACCTGCAGGAGCGCATTGCAGTTGGTAGTTTTAACCGTCTTGCTGATGAACGGAGACGTGTGGTAATACTTCACGAAGAAGTTGGCTTTATTCAGTTCGCCGCAGAAGGAGGTGCCGCCAATTCTGGTCGAGATACTTCGATTGGCCGCAAAATATCCCGAACTCAAAAAGGAGCTTTTAAATTTGAAGTTTTGAAACAGCGACGAATTTAGCGTGTTGAAAAAAAATCTATTCATTTTGATGAGTTTGGCTTGTTTACGTATTGGTGTAATGCGCATAAGGGGTGCAGAGAGGAGCGAAGCACAGGGAAAACTCAACGCAGCTGAGCAAAATGCAGGAAAGAAGATAACTACACTTCTATGGGAAAATAAATTTTCACGTAACAGCTATATGTCAACCACACGAAATTATATGTGTAGGTTTTCAGGGGCAGAGTAAAGTCATATAAATGCGTGTATCCTCGAAGGGGCCTTTTTTTGTATTCCTCTATTTCACTCTTCGCGAAATGCTACGGATGGTGTACAAATGTTTGTGCTTCCAGTTTTAACTGCATATCACCGAGGGTGTTTAACGAGTGGCAGAAAAGTGTTCTCATTTTTTTTTTCTTTTTTTCACAAAAAGGAAGATAAAAATATGGAAAAGATGAAAAAAAAGGAAAAAATAGATGTGGTGTTTCCTTTCTGTGCAGAATGTTTTCTTTTTTTTTTTTTAATCTTGTCGAAAATTTCTCATATACTCCTCCATCGAAGGTTAATTTTCAAGTTAATTGTGCCACATGCCGTTATGTAGTACCGGTCAGCGGATTCGGCGACTTGAGGATACGTCAATGAGCGGACGGTGGATTTTATATGCATTATGCACATACACCCGGTAAAATATCTATATGCCACAGGTGCAAAATTAATTTTTCCTTTTACTTAAGGCACACGTGAAATGCACATGAACGTGAAACGGAAAAAAAATCTTGAATGTACCCATGTGCCAGATGGACCAAATGGGCCAAATAGGTCAAATGGGCAAAATAGGCCAAATGGGCTAATAAACCAACCAAACATACCATCGGCACCATCCGAATCAACCAAACCATCCAAAGACCAAAAATGGCACAAGCAGCGCACAAAAGGCGAAGAAACCGCCAAGAAACCCTCGAAATTTTTTAACGCCCAATGCCTACGAACGTAGCAATTTCAGGAACCAAGCCAAACCAAAGCGAAGTAGGGTGGCTTAAAAAAAAAAATCCATTGTTCACCTGTATATCATCCTAACTTGCGCAGCAGAATTCCCACCCCCAACCGTTTCTGCAAGCAGTTTTGCAAAGGAAAACATTTCTCATTTTTCCACTTTTCATCTCCAGCCGCAAATACCCTCAGAAGCCAGTTTCCTTCTTTCCTTTTTCAGGCTGAAAAATAAAAAAGGCAGTCGGCTCGAACGAGATGATGTGCTTCCGCGGATCTCACCCCCTGCCGCGTTTTCCAAGTGAGCATGTTCTCCCCATATAAACGCACATGCATATACTCATTTATATATAAATTTGTGTGAAAAGTAGGGGAATTGGCGAACCGTTTGAAGTACCTCACGAGTAGCCGATGCATGGAAAAAATCATGGGAAGGATGTGCCCCTTTTGTACGCGGCTCTTAGCTGAATCCTCCCGTGCGCTTTAGCAAAATAAGCACAGGAAGCCCCCCTCGCGCATATGCATCAAACATCTTGACGTTTGGCCAAATTACTAGCCAAAAGGGTTGTCCCAGCACATGCGCGTGCACGGCAGGGTATGAGTAACTTCCCCGTTTTGCCCACGATTCGGCACTCATTAAAATGGGCGACTCCCACCCCAGATTCACCCCCCGTGTGTTGACATCCAATTTATCCATTCCACCCGTGTCCGCCACCACACCGAGATAATTCCAAAACGGTGAAATTTCCCCCCGCGAGCTTCACAAAATAGAGCCCCGCCCCCCGGACACGTGAACGGATAAGAACTTCCAAATTCGCCGGAAGAGGAACAGACAAAGTGTTTACCCACCTCCAGATAATATCACCTTGCAGACGCAGCATGAACACCATCCTGAGTATGGAGAAGCTGTGTGAAGTGTTGGAAGGATCCATCAGCGCGTCTAAGGAGAAGAGGACGCAATCCGAGGAATACCTAAAGCAGGTGTGCAAAGTGGAGGGGTACATAAATGTAATCCTAAACATCGTGAAGAGTGCCAACTTAGTGGACGACAACATAAGGATTTCAGCTCTCATCTTCTTAAAAAACACCATAAAAAATAACTATGAGACACTGAAGAAGGAAGAGATCTGTGGGTTGACGAAGGACATATATGAAAGTTTCCTCTACCTTGAAATGAAGGATAAGCAGATTTACATGCAGCTGTTTGAAATAATGAAGGTGCTAATACACAATAGCTTTCCAGATCACTTTGTCATTCTGGATAATATCCTTAATGATGTTAACCAGAGGAAGGATGTGAGGAGACTGTACGTGAGTCTGTACTGCTTGAAGTTAATTTTTAAAAAATTAAAAATAAAAAAAAAGAAAAACAATGAATTGTACACAGAAATGCTGAACAAGTATTTTTACCCACTCATTAATTGCCTTTACGATTTAAGCTCCGTTGATATCAACAGCAACGAAGTGTGTGAAATACTCTGCATCATTTGCAAAATATATCATTATGTGAATGACAACTTTTTCATTAACGAAGTGATCATTCTGGAGTATATGGACAATTACTTTAGTCTCTTCGATTTTATCCTCAAAAATGAAATTGTCGTCTCCAACTACGTGGAGGATGAGAGTTACTTGAAAACCTTGCCACAATACAAGTGCAAGAGGGTCGTTTTAGACATCGTGACTCGACTCTTCTCTAGATATGTGAATACAAATTACAACAAATGCAATAACGAAATTACGGAGAAATTCTGTCAGGCATTTTTGAACAAATGGCTATGCCCCTTCTTCGAAGATCTCATCATCATCCTGCAGAATTATCACAAAAATAAGAAGACGCTAACTGATGAATGCTTGGTCTACGTTCTGCAGGGACTATCTTACGGAGTTGAAAATGCCCTTATCTACAAAAACTACATAAAAAATAACTTTGAATTTTTGGTCAGGAATGTTATCTTCCCCCTTCTCTGCTACAACGATGATGATATAGAGAAGTTCCTTTGCGACCAGTATGACTTTACCATGAACATTTTTAACACCTACATTGTGGAGGATAAAAGAGTCAGCGCTACGTCTTTCATTAAAGATTTGACTCGCTACCGGGGATCGAAACACATCTCGGAGTTATTTAACCTCTGCGAGAATGTCATCACTACGTATAATCAGAATTACCATTTGGTGTATAGCAAATTTACCGCTCCGGGAAACCAGGACGAAGCCATGCTGGAAGAATTGCTTCGAAACGAGTTCTGCAAATATAAGTATGGCGCGTTGAAAATCTTGGAATGCCTCTACAGCCGACTGTGCGATAAGAAGAGGAACATGAACATCGAGCAGTTTCTAAAAACGTATGTAGAAAATGATCTGAATAACCCTAACCATTTAGTTTGTTACCAGTCCATCGTCACCTACTGTTGCTTCATTAAAAAGGTGCAACACTTTAACGATGTGAATGCCCTCGTCAAGAACTACGAGTTTGTTCTAAATCACATAGGTAGCCCGAGCCTACTCATCCGGGTAGCCAGTGCGTCCTACATAAAAAAATTCTTCAAAATAAAAAATGACTACCTGAAAAGTGTGATTATCAAGTCTATTCCTATTCTTATTGAGCGTTTACTCAACGTCATTAAAGAGGTCAAATGTGAGTACATCGTCATGACGCTGGACAATTTGGCGTACACCTACAAAGACTACATAACACCGTATGTTAACGACGTGGTTATTACCCTTTGCACCAGTTTTGTTTTTCTTATTAACAAGAAGGATGAGGAGAGTGCGCACAACTCGCTGGAGAATAACCTGAGGCATAACCCACACCTGGCCAGTCAAACACAAGGGAGTACACTTAGAAACGATAGGTACTCCCTCATGAATGACGATGAATACACCGTGACAAAGAAGGAGAAGAAAACGGAGAATGAAGAGTTAGACCTAAACTCAGTTATTCTGTCCATCCTGACGGCCATTTTGAGTCTACTCGATTCAGTGGATGAAGGAAACAAAGAACAGATTTACAAAAACACAATGTCGTACCTTTACGTTGTGGTAGACGAAACGTTTAAGTCGCCCTCCATCGATTATCTTGAGGAAGCACTCTCCTTGCTGACGAACATTACCTACTACCTAGAGATAGACAACGACGTGTACCTCCGCTTCGAAAAGTTGTATGACATTTTCTACTTCAACACGGATGACAATTTAAAGATGCAAGAATTAAACTGTATTCGAAATAATCCCCAACTGATTTTAAGCACCGATTTGATACTCTCCGATAAGAACACGGATGTATACTTTTACGACTTCATCTTCGACCTGTCCTTCAGCATAGGTGTCTTCGACAACATCATCTCAAAAGCGACGCAGCAGTTTGTCAATCTGTACAGTGAGAGGTACGGAATGAAGTATATCCACATGGTATACCGATTGGGTATATTCGCCCTGCACTCCAAAATAGTGAAAGATAGCTGTAAGTTGTTCTTTATTTTGTTCGAGGCAACGGTGAAGATTAGGGGAGTCGACGAACTGGTCCTCCCGATCCTCACTACGTATTCCATGAAGCTATTTAAGCACGACGAGGCATCCGCCCTGATGAACCAGAAGAAGAAAAAAAAGGAACTCTCCATGGAAGGCACCAATCAGAATGGTAATCAGAAAGGGGATGAGGACGATGGAGCGGAAAGCATATGCAGCGAGTATGATGAAGACATCCTCAGCAAAACCAGCATTGAGTATATTAAGAAGCTCTTCTACTCTATCATCATATATGATGTGAATCAGTTCTTCCTCTTTTTTAACAACACGAATAGGACAAACTACATCCTGTCCTTGCTATCCAACCTTGACGACGTCCAAATGAACAACACGAGGAAGCTGTATATTCTTGCCATGAGCAGCATCCTGGATAATATGCACAACGCCGATATAAGCATGCACATCGGGGAGGCAAACTCATTTATCCTAAATATTGTCAATGTGGCCAAGGTGTACTACGAGAATAAGAATGAGCAGAAGGAGTCATCGGAAAAGTCCTTCGATTCAGAGTCTTCCTCAGGAGACGAAAATAGCGAAGTGGACATTGACGAAAATGAAGATGCCACGAATGATAAGGCTTTCAAATTAATTAAAACAATTGAAGCGTTGGAAAAAAAAAATGACTTAAAAATTAAGTTAAAGGAAAATGTAAATCTCAACAAATTGGATGATCTGGCGAACCAGCAACACACAAACAACTCTGCTTCTGGACAAAACAGAAGCGATAACAACTCGTTCAGCCACAAAGATATGTTGAAGCAGTTCACTACTAATGAGCAAATTTTACAGCAAGGAAACGCACGTAGGCATCATCAAGATGATGAAGGCGACGATGACGACGATGATGATGACGATGATGATGACGACGACTGCTCAGATTACAGCAACGATGAATACAGAAAGGGATTCTTCGACGATATCAATGCTTTCAAAATTCTGTACGACACCACCTCCAGCTTTTACACGAAGTACGAAAGTGTTTACAATGGTGATATTCTGGGGAAGATTAAATACCTCGTGGACGCTGACCTCAGCGCGCAGATGCAGAACCCCACCAACTGACCGAACGGAGGGGGAGGATACGGCCACGTTAGGGGGAGCATACGCCCATGTCAGGTGAAGCACTAGTACCACTCAGAGTGGCCAAAATGCCCAGAGGATCCCCACAGAGTGCCCGTTTTTTAAAGAACTTTTTCTTCCCACCCGGTTAGAAGCCATTCCACCTTCGTCCTGCAGAATCGCCAATTCAAAGGTGCGAACCGCGCCTACTCTAACATTGCTCGTTGGTGCACGTTTAGGGGCAGTCGGTTGGTCGCCTTTTTCATTCCCCATCGTGAAACGTTTATTCTTGAAACGTCTACTATTGAGACGTCTATTCTTGAAACGTCTACTCTTAAAACGTCCCATATCAAAACCTGCCATCTGGAGACGCCATTTGGCTCACCCCACGAGTCGTAATTACAGCAAGGCTCTATAAAAAAAAAAAAAAAAAAAAGAGAACATTTTTGCCCATCCTATACGTACCCAACGCGTGGAACTTACGCCGGTGTCGTCATCCCCCCGAGGTTTGTCTCTTTTGAGGAACCCCACATCCTTACTTGTTCAAAATGTCCATGTAGAGGAACTTCTTCTCATCGCTAATGTTTTGGTAGGAAAATATGTTTACCTGAAGGGTGGGACAAAAGGGGGAGAGGCGCAGTTACACAAGTGGGGAAGCCGTATGGTTGTACAGATAGAAAAAAGGAAACGTTACACAAGTGGGGAAGCGGTACGATTGTATAGATAAAAGAATTGAAACGTTACACAACTGTGATCACGCGTGCTCGCGCGAGACACACCAACCGCGGCTTCACGCACATTTCTACGCAGTTGTGTGCATATACAAAGCCGCCGCCTCCCTACCAGTTTTTTCCTCTTCTCGATATCCACATCTGCGAAGTTACTGCTGCTATCGACCATCTGCAGTTTGATCAAGTTGTAAATCTCTTCTACGCACATCTGTCACAGGGGGGTACAAAAAAAAAAAAAAAGGGGGTTCATAATTTAAAGGGTTAGCCGCAATCGTGACAATGATGCAACGGGTAAACGCAGATGGTGCCTTTCGGTTGACGCGTGTTCTAATGGGGGATCCCCCATGGAACACAGAGTTTGCACGCAATGTGGCTCTTTCTTGTCCCTACGTCGTATTGGAACTTGTCTAAAAGGGCAATGGCTTTTCTGAGGATGGTATTCTTCCTGTAGAGGTGAAAAAAAAAAAAAGAAAAAAGCATATATATGTATATATACTTACATATACATAATAAATGTACAAAGAGTAATCCTGACGCAGGGGCAGATAGGTTCGCATGCAGATTCATTCATATGGACGCATGTGCGTCTGCCGCTTCTATTCGCAGGGACGAATGAGCCACGCCGCTATCCAGGCAGCTTTCGAATTCTTACAAAACATTCATGACGTTACTCATGTGCACATTTTCTTGATCCCCTTTTATGAGTGTCTTGATTTTGCTCAGACAGTTGTTCAAGTGGTTTAGGTAATCGCCTGTCAGTGAAGGGGTGAGCGACGTGTCACGCAAATTTTGGAGAAGCTATGGAAGCAGGTAACAGCACTATTGTGTATTCTGCTGTCCAAGCTCTTATCGGCGTTGTTATCCACGCCGCTATCCACCTCGCAGCCCGCTGGGAACTTACGGTGCTCCGAAATGAACGCCTCCGTCTTCTTGGCATGCAGATACTCCTCCACGCAGGCAGTTAAGAAAGCATACACAGCCTCCGCATCGGCCGAGGACACCTCGAAAATGTTCTTCCTTAGCTGCAAGTTGTTATTTATGAAGAAAATCACGTCATACAATTTATGCATCCTCTCCTGGAACCCTTCGCCGGAGGCTAAGTGGGTGTCTACCTTCTTTCTCAGGTGCTCCAGGACTATTTCGCACTGCCTCGTTTTGTCCATGTTGAAGAGGAAGCTGAAGAAGGCATCCATGTTGTTCATGGCGTGGAGGTCTTGGCCTTCGATGTATTTCTGCAAAGGGAGTCACGTTTGGAGGGGCATTATTGTAAGGGTAGTGCTGTAAGGGCACTGTTCTATGGGTATTGTTCTATGGGCACTATTGTAGGGGAACAACCCCACTACATAGCACCGCTGCTGCTACCCACCTTGTATATCCGCGTGGCAATATCATCGATGATCCCAGGGCTGACGCGAAAAATTGTGGCGAGTAGGAAAATATTCTCCTTGTAGAGGGATCTGTTTTCGTCGTTGATCAAGTCAATGACGTAAAGAACATAGCGCTCGATAATGCGATGGAGCAAATTGTAATTAGACTCGATAAGGGAAAACTTGACATAGTACTGCTGCCCCTTGGACCTAATCAGATCGAAGTTTCTATATATCGTGAGAATCTCGTTAATGTTACTGACAAAATCGGAGTCACTCCTGTAAATGTAAAAATTCTCCTTCACTGCGGAAAATATTTCATAAGTCTGCAAAAAAATGCACCTCATTTCAACGTCCGCTGCTTTTTCGTCGGACAAATTTAAAAAGTTAACAATTTTTTTTAAATACACATTTTTTATATTCTTATAATTTTTATTCAATATATTCGTTTTTATAATGTCCCTAATCATTTTTTCATATTCATCAATTAGGAAAACATCGTGTATTTCTTGCGCGTTTTTTATGTTCAGTATAATTTCATACATATATAAATCTTTTCTCATGTGGTATAGGTTTTTTTTTGCTTCTTTAATTTTATTTATGTACATTTTTTTGCAAATTTCTTCAAATGAGTCGTCATCGATGTGCTCGAAAATGTCTTCCTTTCGAATGATGAAAGTGTCCTTCGTAGGTACGCTTCGTTCCCCCCCTTTTTTGTGGCCCCTTTTGGATTTCTCCCTCTCCAGGGACTCCATAAAATTGATATTCTTATAATCGAACAGATTTTCCTGTCCTATAATTTTGTACCTATCATCCACTTCTTTCATGCTGCTTAAACACTTCGTGCAGATTTTGTCTAAGAACCGTTTGATGATGTTATCTTCCACCTCTCTGTCCACCTGGTCGTAATTTAAATTAAAAATTATTTTCAAGATTTTTCTTTCTGACTGGTTCTTCATGTGTTTTATTACAAATTCTTCGTACAATTTTTTTCGCTCCTCTTGGGGGAGTATGCCGTCCTTTCCATCTCCTCCGTCTTCTCCCCCAAGGTGATCTTTGTAGATGATCCTTTTGAGCAACTCTTCCTCATCCATTTCGGCGGGAAGGCTTTCCTCCGCTGGTCCTTCCGGAGATAATCCGTTAGCAGCTAATTCGTCAGGAAATAATCCGTTAGGAGATAGTTCGTCAGGGGATGATCCATACGCATCTGATCCTTTCCTGGTTATTCCTTCCCCCGTTGGTCCATCTCCGGTTACTCCATCTCCGGTTACTCCATCTCCGGTTTGTCTTTCCCCGGTTGACTGCTCCCCAGGTATTCCTGCCTCCGCTCCCCCCTCCTTGTCGGTCCCGCCTAGCGCCCTATAAGAGTTACACGCGAACAGATCGTCGAGGCTAAAAATATCGTCGCTTGGAATCCTCAAGAATTTTTTTTTCTTCTTTATCTTTTTATACACATAGATCAAATTTTGTATAAGCCGTAGACACTTTTCCATATTTTCCAGCTTCAAAAAAATTGCAATGTTTTCCTTGGTCTTAATTACAAACTTGAGCAAAATATTTTTGATGATATTTTCCGTTGCGCTATCCGATATGGATATTCCTTTTTTCAAAAAAAACAAATGATCATTTTTGTCTTTCATTTTTTTAAAAATTAAATTGTTAATAAAAATTTTGTACTCTCTGTAGATATAATCGTAGAGGTATCTTTCCAGATATTTGTCCATGTATTTTTTGTCCATATGTAAATATTTCCTCAAAAAATTGATGTCATTCCATTTGTTCAGGAACAGTTTCTTTTCCTCCAGATCCCTTTTTTCCCTCTCCGCAATGATACCTCTGTTGTCGTGATTTTCCCCCGATTTGCCCGCGTCCTCGTTCACGATGTAGTCCACGCTGTTCTCCAGGTGTCTGTACATGTTGTCGTCCGACTCGTCTATGGCGGGATCTTCCTCCGCAGCGTCATCATCCAGGTCCGCCGCATCACCATACTGCTCCGCTGCATCACCATACTGCTCCGCTGCATCACCATACTGCTCCGCTGCATCACCATACTGCTCCGCTGCATCATCATACTGCTCCGCTGCATCATCATACTGCTCCGCCTCATCATCATACTGGTGGGCGACACTATCTTCTCCTCCCAAATTGTCGCCCCCCTCACCTATGGACTTCCCACCCACCTTGCCATGCGCACTTCCTATCGCAGTCGCATGAAGTTCTCCTTCCCTCTCACGAGGAACAAAATAAACAGGTTCGTAATTCTCATGTTCCATGATCCCTTTAACGATGCTAACGAAAATTTCATTGTGTACGTCCTCCAGAATGGCATCATCCAACGTCAGGAAGTCCATTTTTTTCATGTCTTCCAGGACACTACTGGAGTTCTGCTTGTTAGTGAGGAGCCCCCGGATGTGCGCCTCGTAGTTTCCCTTCATCGTTTCGAGCAAGCTTTCGTTGATCGTTTTTTCTTTGACCTGAGCGGGGAGGGGAGCGGCGTGAAGGGGAATCAGCAGTCATTGAGGCACAGCAAGGGAAGCCATTTATACACAACAGTGGCAGCCATTTATACACAGCAAGGGCAATAACTGCTGCACAACGCACTCACCCCCATCTGATGCGCGATGTGAGTCAGGAGGAAGTAGCTAGAGATCCGGTTGCTCCGCGCGAAGAAGGGAATGTGCAGACTGTTCCCACGGTGGAGATTCAGCCTCTCGACAGAGTCCACGTCATATTTAAACATAAGATTCAGCAAGTAAAAAATGTAAAAAATTCGCGAGAGGACGGAGTCCCTATTTTCTCCCTTCTCGGCAAAGTGCGCATTGTACTTGTTTGCCACGAGGCTCATAATATTTTTTATATTTTCCTTGTTGCTTCGAAACAGCTTCTGGTAGAGACTCACAAAGGATTTCAACACAACAAGGACGTCTCCATCCATCGTTTCATTTGTGCATATTTGTCTATACAAGTAGTGTGAAAAGATCTCATTCATGGAATTTAAAACATCATCCAGTGTGTAGTTGTACTTGAGCATGAATTCCTCGATCTTCCTTTTGGTCAGATTATGTATCCCTTCGTAGGCAAAATAATTGGAAAATAATATTCCGAACAAATCTTCCGTCACGCAGAAATATTGATTGTACTTATTTATGAATAAAAAATTCATTAGGAAGGAAAAGACTGCTACTTTACACACATGCACATTTTTTAGTGCGTACACCAAGTGAAAATGGTTTCTTAAGAGGAAGATATCCTCCAGCTTGATGCGCCTTATGAGTGCCTTCAAGGAGAACGTCAGCAATCCGCTAAGGCAGAGAAAGGAGGCGTACTTTATGATGTTTGCGTTTTTCAGGTAGAAGGAGATAAAATTGCACAGCGTCTTCCGCGAGAAGATGTTGTCCTTTTTGGGGGGCTGGGCTACGAAGAGGAAAAAAAAAAAAAAAATACACACATATATACATATATAAATATGAAGACCTATTTATATGTGTATCTCCCCGCGCGCTGGGGCAACAAGGCGGGGGCGCAATTTTTGCACCTCCAGAGATGCGATTTAGCCCAGTCAAGAAGCCGATGATTTTTCCCTCACAAAGAGGAGGCACTCCTCCCGCAGCTCACCCACTCTTACATACCGCTCGCCACAGAGAGAGAGGCACCTCGGTTGTGCATCACGTCATTAATGTAGTCGTAATAAGACTGCACACTTTGGTAATTCCTCAAGGAACTCTGCCCATTCGCATTTTTTCTTTTCAAATAATAGGACAGAATAAAATTTAAAATGTTGTGGTTCTTCTTCTGCTTCCTCTCCTTCAGATCTTTCATTTCATTAAAGTAATACTCCATGGACCTTTTCTCGCTACTGGAGTAGCCAAACTTAGAAAAAAATTCTTCTTCATTTTTTAGGGTCGGGAGGTAGTTAATCAATTTAATAATTTCCTTTTTCCCCTCATCGTCTTGGCGGGCATCTTCAAAATTGTTCTTCTTTAGGTATTCTTCAACGTCGTCGTATGAAATTTCATCATCCAGCAGGTCGCCATCGTTGGGGTTGCCACTCTCCAGGTTTTCCTCCTCCTCGTCGTCATCGCCGCGATTCCCATCCCTACCCTTCACATGCTCGCTGAACAACTCGAAGGAGCTGCACCATTTCGTCTTCCTCCCAGGGGAAAAACATCTCGCCTTTTTCTTTTCCCGTCGGATAGAATACCTGGGGTGTTCCCTCTTTAGCCATACCTGGATATATGGCCTCACTTTCACCTTCTTATAATTTCGCAGGGCGTGGGAAAGGAACTTTATGAGAAGCACTACTAGGAGGGTCCGCTGGAGGGGCGAGGGATGCATCATTCATTTGTGCTGTGGGGAGATTCTCAACCGAGTGGGGGGGCGCTCCTGCTTGGGTGTGTCTCTGCAGAAGAATGCACGTGGTCGCTCACTCGCCTTTCGCCCCGTGCGCCATTGGCCTATCCCCCACGTTGCGTCTGTTTTATCGTCCCTTTTATGGTCCCTTGTATGCCTACGTTTTGGGGAGTTCTTCCTCTTGTTCGTCTTCTTCCTCTTTTGTCCCTTTTTAAGAAGCCTAACTTGCAGCTGCTTCCCTGGCCTAGTATAACGTATAAACCGCTTCTGCTGACACAAGAACTCTTCGCGGACGCCTCAAATGGCAGGGGTGCATACGTTCCTGCGTATAGGCAAAGCGAGTGCAGCATTAGGGTTCGCCTCGCCGAGTCACTTAACAATAAAGCTCCACGTAAAACTCGCATACAAATAGCGGAAGCTCCCTCTCATGCGATCTTACAAAATTAGTTCCCCACTTAATGATTCAGTTACCCCATTTCGCACTTTATAACAATTTTGTCGCTCTTCCCAAAATGTCCTCACACGGAGAGCCTCGTTAATTGGAACATCTCGGCTTGTGTGTTTTATTATTCATGTTTAGTGTTCCGTTTGAGGAGTCACTAGTACGTGTGCGCAGCGCCTTGTATTATCCTTTTTGTCGCGCTACCCTTCCCTTCGCTGCGTTGTGTGTTTCCTTGTTGTGCGTACTCTCTTTTCCGTTTTTTTTCCCCCCCCGAAGCGATGTAACACATAAATTTAAAAAAAAAAAAAAAAAAAGGAACTTATGTACATATCCAAATTTTATCTTCCACGTGAAGCGTCATCCTAAGCGTACGCGGTCTAGGTAAGTATAGGCTCACTAACAGGGACAACATTCTTTTTTTTCCTTGTTTCCTTTTTAAGGAAAAAAAACTCCATAATGAGAAGTGCCAGCAACGGAAAAGTATCACACATCGTAAGAGAGCAAAATTTACCACTGAGAGGGAGGTGACTGCACCCAAACATGTTCGTAATTCATTCCATCGCCGATTTTTTTTTTTTATTAAAAGGAGCGTCACAACAATGAAGGAATATGCGAGTAATTCTACATAGAAGATTGCCTTTTCCCTTTTTGTTTAATCATTATCCGAACTAATTAGCATTACATACATGTAGCTCTCCTTGTTTTCCCTTTTTTTGCGTGTTTCACACATGTACGTTTACAAGGGAGTGAACATATGCCCACTTAACCACCTTGCATTTGCTATGTCAGATGAACGCAATGACGACAAGGGCGAAGTGGAAAAATGTGAAAGAGATTACAGTGCGCTGCTGGAGTGTTTGGATACCTTCGATAGGTTTGATTGCCGTGAGGGACATATCCCCAGCGCGATAGCGATCTGGGCTACTTCCTCGTAGTGTATACCTCCACGAGAACCTACTTGTGTTGTTAATCGCACAGTGCAGCCTTACCTTTCGCACACCTCTACGTATGGTGTACCCCTACCCATGGCCACCCCCGCAGAAATTGGGCAAAATGCCAAAACGAATTGAAGAAATTCCGCGCGTGCTACAATGAGGAGAGCAGACAGAGGAATGGGTCAAGTGGTTAGGCGAAGACTGGGTAGGGAGGCCATTTCTGGCGTTCCCACCAGACACCCGTCTGGTGTCAGGGCATCCATCCGTCATTCGTTGGTTTCAGCGTTAAGGCGTTACTGCGTTAAGGGTTACTGCGTTTCGCCGTTCGTCGTTCCTCCTTTTTTCTATTCCATTTTTTCGTTACACTCAATTGTGCTACATTTCCAAATGTGCACACACATGTATGTTAAATGCCCACCGCTAAGGAAGGACTCCTTTTTTGCCGCGTGGAGGGGGGACAACTTCCACCAGCGAATTCTGTTACCACTGAATGGATGAACTGAAGTATGGGTAAATGGCTAAATGGGTGAATGGTAAAAATTTGTTGCTCTTTTTTTTTTTTCTTTCTTGTAAAAACTGTAACATTTTTTTTTTTTAATTTCTACTTGGAGTGTGTGCGCTGACACAGTTGTCCAAAAAAAAAAAAACAAAAAAAAAGTTGCAATTTTTACATCCAACATGGAACAAAAAAGTTGTCGTTGTTGTACGGATTATGGAACAGAAAAGTTGCGATTTTTTCTAATGTGCAAAAAAAAAACTTCTATACAATTTTGTAAAAGGTTAATTCTGCTAATGATAATCATTCATAGCGAGAAGATGAGAACTTCTTGATGGTAGCGCGGTTGCAATGTCTCAGCGGGCAACCACGTGGTTACCCTTTATGTTCATTCATATTTGTCCGTAACCCGTTTTAACCTATTTTGACTCATTTCCCCTGGGTAGGCTGATCCGCTCATGCTTCCACAGTCCAACGTGACAAGAAGAAAAAAATAAAATAAAAACTGCGCACAATAAGAATGCCTCCACTCCCAGGAAAGGCAAATAGAGTCAACAGTGGAAAATTTCAAAATGGACACCAAATCTAACGAAGACATAGATAATAAAGAAGACAAAAACATCGAAGTTAAGAAGAAGAAGAAGAAAAGAAAAAAAATAATAATAAATGTGCGAAAGAAAGTTCTGCCAAAGGGAGAAGTAACGATTGAGGATATTTCCAGTTCAAATGCGCTGGGTGAAAGTCTGACCGATAGTCGGAATGGGAAAGGCGCTTCAAGATGGAAGTACGTCCGAAGGAATAGTAATCCGAAGGAGCCCTCCAAGGCAGCCAAGAAGGCTCGCTTCTTCGATCAAGAATACGACATCGGCGAGGTAAGAGGGGGAATGCGGAAAAAGATAAAAGATAAAAATAAGGGGTTCATATATAACTGTGCCGATGTAAGTGTGCCCATATAAGTGTGCCAATATATGCGTGACTTCCTTTTGTTGCTACTTCTCTGCACTATCTCATCGGGAGTGCACGGGGAGGGTCCCAATTGTGCGCCCCAGGTTAAACCCCACGCGCAGTTGCGCACATTGGTTCACCCTCCACCTTATTGTGTATCACTTAATTTTTGTCTTCCCTCCCTGCCCAGATTCCAAACTGCCCCATTTCTGAGATGCTCCTAAAGCGAAAGAAAAAAAAAATGAACAACTGCACCCAAGATATCTTTCCTACTCACACTGTGATGTCTTCTTCAAAGAGGTGAAGGCGATGATTTCCCCTGCAGCGGAAGGTTCGCCTCATTGCTAGGGATACCGAGGAGGAGATTACGTTCCTTCGAACCGTTAAGTGGAAGCTTGCAAATGTTTTCCATAATCGCGCAGAACGAGGAAGTGTGCAGGGAACACTTGGGGGGTACCCCTTGAGCCTTACAACCCGTCACCATTTGCTGATTCGCATGCAGTACGCGCCCTCTTACGTTCCTAATGGGCCAACCCGTTGGGCTAACCCATTTACTTCCACTTTTGGTAAGAAAAAAAAAAATTCCATGCCTTTTGGTGTATCCATCTTTGCGCCCATCCCCTCATGCACAAAAATGAAGTGGAAGCGCTGGAGCAGCAGTGTCAAGGCGGCGCCAAACCACTCCAAGTTGTCCGTATTGAGCTAATGTGGCCATATCTTGGGGAGTCCTACAAATCGGAAAATCTTACAGCCGTCGCCTTACACATATGTACAAGCCGCATAACGGCAAAAGGTTCATTTCTGATGAAAGTGTCACTTGTAAGAAAATTTTCCCCATCCATGAAATAACGTCCAATTGGTACTAATTTTTTTCCCCTCAAGGCAACTCTTTTGCGCTCGTCTTTGCAAGGCCTACACCACGTTTGTCACCCCGATGCACCCTTTACAATTCTTTACACATTTCGATTTTTTTTTTTTTAAAAGAGTTAATTTTTACAAGTGATAGTTGTTACAATGCACAAAAAATGCATAAAACATGCATAAGAAATGGATAAAAAAAAAAAAAAATACCCCTGCTTTGGGAGGCAGCGGCGCAAGGGTATATATAGACGCGCATGCACACATATGTGAATGCATATGCGAATATACAAACTTGTATATGTATAACGTGACCGCAATAAAAGAACCTCGATGGGGCAAAGGTCTGGAACGTATTTCAAAAGTCATCATCTCCCTCATATGACATGGTTTCCGCGTTGCCAGCGTCTTTTCATCCGATGATTTGCCTAACATGAGTCAACGCGGCTACAGTAGCCCCGGTGTCAAGCGGCCAATATCCACCCGGTTCAATACTTCTAATCTGGGAAACCTTCTCGGAAAAATCTCTTAAACGAATACTCGCACTAAGCGTGGGAATTTCCACTCCCCTCCGCACGACAGCTCCTGCCCTAAGGCGTCTTTACTATGCCGCAAGGAAATTCTACCCATCTGATACCCATAAAATCATCTTTGCTTCGGTTTGGGGGTACTTCCTTCGGTGAATTTATTTTTCAATTTCCTTCTCAACGTTTTAATATATCTACATCGGCCGGTTCCAATTGTGTTTCTCCTTTTGGCTTTGACGGACCAGTTGAATCTTCTCTTCTTGGCACTGGGGTATCCACATGAAGCGCATTTTTTTTTTTGCAAATGATAACTTCTTTTCCCACACCTTATGCAAAGGAAGTGGCTCTTTCCATTTCGCTTTCCGAAGGACCCTGTTCCCTTTCCTGCCTTACCCATTGTTTACGTGGCGATGGTATAAGCGGTGAAGAGGCGAAATGGTGAAGTGGCGAAGGGTGAACGGCAAGCTGTTGTCACGCGCTGATGGTAGTAAATTATGCTTGTTTTACTTATATTCTCGTCAATCGCATAAAGAACTTGTACGCTTAATATAGTTTCGTTGTTTTTTTCTTTTTTACGAGGGAAACTGGAATAACTTCTCTTTTTCTGCTTTGCCACGTGGGAAAAAAAAGTGTTTCACCTTTTTTTCTTTTTAAACAATGCGATACAATAAATGGTAAAAAGGTAAATTTTTTACGATGAAAGGTAAAAACGCTCACAACGGGGTTTCGGCTTGGGGTGATTTCTTTCTTTTTCTTTTAACCTTGCACTTCGTGTATGAAACGAATGTGAATAAATGGGTTTGGTATGGTATAATGTTCTTGCGTATTGTTATGCTTACCCTCCGCGCCGGGCAATTTATTTTTACAAACTGCTTAGGAGGGGTTACGGGAGGCGCTAAGTTGAATGGGTGGGGAAAACTCCCATGATGGCATATTGTAAGGTTGGCCTTCTACACGGAGCGTAACCCATCACATATCTTTATACGTAGTATACGTACCTACATTTTTCCCTTATCGTTCCTTTTTTCGGACCGTGGAAAAAATGTGCCTTCCTCACAAACCTGGTGTGCCTCTTCATATTTCTTCTCCGCAATTGGCGTGAAAAAAGGGGGAATATAGTGCTACATACGTTCTTATTTGTTACGCATTATTTTTCCCACTGCTGGGTTTTACCTCATTTGTTGTCCCCCTCTTTTTTATGAAGCATAACATAAGCAGCACCCCGTCAGGTGTTCATATAATAAATAATTATTATCCCCCCCTCACGTGCAAGATATATACGTCATACATATATGTTTGAGGTACCCATTTTGTAGCTCCCCCGAAAAGGGCAAATTTCTATTATGGCGTGCTTTCCACATACACTGTCATTTTGGCATTACGTCGGAGTACGCACCTGCTGTGGGTGCAGGACTCTACTTCGCCGCTTTAGTTGCGACACTGCACCGCTTTACATCTTAAAGCCGGTTCATTACACGAGGGGGTTATATTATATTCTTTTTCGCCCTCAAAATGGTGGAGGGGGGGTGGTAAGATAGCGCATTTATGTATATTATATATACATATGCCCCACCATCCGCCCCCATATATGTGCAGCTTTTTTTTTTTTTTTTTTCCCATCGAGAGATGGTACCCAAGAAGCCACTTATAAACGCATACATATATACAAATATTTGTAAATTTCCATTTCACGGAAAAATCGGAGAAAAGTAACTATTTTTTTTGTTGTTGTTCTTCTTTACGAAGCAATTATTCCCATTTTGTCGAAAAAATTAACCAACTTGTTTGACACCCCTCCTCCTTAATGACTCGAGTAAGTTGACTGAAAATTTTTTTTAAAAAAATGTGGAAAAAAAAATTATCAACAGTTCATATATTCTTTCTCTACAAAATGTAAATAAATTGCTCCCCTTTTTAATGGCTACATTTTTCACATGACGAAAAAAAATGTTTAGATTGAAAAGCGCGGTAAGTAGAATAACCCAATGTAGTGAAATGGCACAATGCTCCGAGGTTCACACTGAACTTTCCACTGGTTCCTTTAACCCTATTCTTAATCATAAATGATTCTTCTCCCGTGAGGTTCTTTGCTAAACAAAGTTCCGATATACCCAGCATATTACCGCTTCGCATAATGCAGCGGTAGCTCATTTTTAACGGGGAGCGAATAGAAAAATGAGAAACCACAACTTTAGAGCCCTGCTATGAACCTCCTTTATTAACCACCTTATCCACCAACTAATGTGAAATAATTACGATAAGGTTAATCATCCCTCCTCCCCTGAACACCTCAAATTATCTCCCCCACATTGCCCAATTTATCATTGTTATAGGTACCCTTTTTTGATAACAGTGGTTCCAAATAGATTCTATATTTCCAGCGTAGTGGAGTAACCCGTCTGGCATTTCGCACGCCCAACGTTTTAGCGTTTCCCTCACGTAGAGACAAGAGGGGCGTGCAAAGGAAAAGGCAAAACGAATGCGGAAAATACGACCGTTAAAGAACAACGCGTGATGAGCGTAAAACATCCGAAGGAGCAAAAATTGTGAAGGGGGCAACCACCACGGCTAATGCCTCATGTTGGGGAATGCAAAATGGGGAGACCTGCGTGGCGGTAAAAAAAAAAAAAAAAAGAACCCAAAAGATCTTTCCACAGGTGTTATATCCTATTAGCACCTCAGCAAAACTGTATTTTTTGACCAATGTTCTGCCCTCTCTTCAGACATGGCTAACGCAGGACGGGCGGCGTTTGCACAGATTTATTGCTCCAATTACACTTCTTTTAATTGATGTCCATTTTGTGTTTTAGCATGAGGTACTCCTTATGTACATGTCGCTTTGGTATATGGATGATACACACGAGTATTGGCACACTGGCAGAGGGGCAATTTTGCAAAAAAAAAA
>NW_008481845.1:470668-485811 GCF_000524495.1 Plasmodium inui San Antonio 1 | reverse complement strand
CAAAAAAACAAAAAAAATAAAAAAAAAGGAGAAAAAAAATGGAGGAAAACGTGTAAAGGGGTCTATATCGCTTACTCAACTCGTACTGCCCCTAAAAGAGAGGCCCCTCGCACCCCTTTTCACCTTCGCTTGCTTTTTCTTTTTTGCCCTCTCTTTGGCGAATTAAAAAACGTTTAACTTCCAACAGAACTGATCGTCGCGCTTCCTAAAAAGAGAGACATTCTCCTTCATAAGCTTGTCTATGCACTCAGGAGGGGCATCAACGTTGGTTAATTTTTTGCACGAATCCATAATGTCCACATAGGAGTATTTCTTCCTATTTTGCGTGTTGCCGCTGGCACCGTTGTCATTGGTCGCGATGCCTACGCCGACAATGCCACCATTTACAGTGGCGTCGTCCACTTTGTTCTTATTCTTTGGAGCCTTCTTCTCGTCCGAGTTGACTGCACTTTTGTCTTTATTAGTGGCAATTTTGTTACCGAAATTTTTCTTCGCAGCGCCGATTCTTGGGGATAATCTGTTGGAGTGGTCCTTGCCATCATTGCTACCCGGCTGTTCACCTTTTGCATAAGAATCCTTTTTATTTTTTCTCTCCACGTTTACATCACCATTCTGGTTGTTACTTTCTTCACTCTTTTCGACTTCGGTGCATTTTCCATGTTCCTCCTCATTATGATTGCTGTCCTCAGTGTTCTTCTCTGCGCTGGCGTCATTTTCGAAGTCGCTCTGCGCTTCCTCCGCTTCATTCACTTCTCCTGCTTCGCTCATCTCGAGTGGTTTCTTCCTCTCGTCTTTCATTTTGGGTACCTCGTTGCTGCCCAAGTCTGTGGACACAGCAGCCGAGTCGTCCTTCTTCTTGTTCTCGCTCTTCTTATCTCCGCTTTTCCTTGCGCTGTTTTTTTTATTATAATAATTTTTTCCACTCTTCTTTTCCAACTCTTTGTTTTCATTTTTCGCCAACACGCCGTTAGTACCGTTACTGTCGTACCTCACGAGGGGGTCCTTTTTATTAGGCTTGTTGTTGTTGGCCATGAGTTTGCTACCGCTCTTACTGTACTCGCCGTTCATCTTCATAGCGCTCTTACTATTACTGCTGGAGTTGTTGCCACTGCCTCCGCTTGCACCGCTTCCCGTGCCTCCTCCATTTCCGCCACTCCCGTCGCCACTGCCATGGTTGGTGGTGTTCGCTGCGCCGTTGCTACCATTCCCATTAGTGCCATTTCTGTTGTTGCTACTCCCGTTGCTGTTGCTGCTTGCGCCGTGGCTGCTATTGTTCCCACTGTTGTTGTTGTTATTGTTGTTATTTCCGTTGTACGCGCTGCTGTTACAGTTGCTGCCGCTTCTACTTCTGTTGTTCTTCCCTCCGTTGCCTCCGTTTTCGTTGGCGCCTCCCCGATTGTTCTTACTATTCGCGTTGCTTCCCGTGGCTGTCGCGCCCATCCCAACTTTTCCATTATCGACATCTTTCACACCTTTGTTCAATCGATTATGATGATGTGATGTGCCCGACCCGCTGGTGGCCGCTCCACCCTTCTCATTCAGTGCATCCACATGATGGAACTTCCTCACATCATCTACGTTCCTGTCACCCTTATTGTTGCCTGCCCTGTCATGATACACATTGCTATGGATGTGATTGCCATGCATGTTATTTCCGTACATATTATTGCCGTACATGTTACTAAAAACATTGTTATAATTATTGTATGCATTTGCAAAATACCCGGGCGCGTTATTATTCGCTCCGCTTCCACCTGCTTGGGGTGCTCCCGTACCTACGGAGCCGAGCATAGAGCCATTGTTAAAATTATTCTCGCTGATTCTTCCCATATTGTTACCATCACCACCCCCTCCGCCTCTGGAAAATGTTCCCCCTTTGCTGTTATTGTAACTGTGCTTGTTCTTCATTTCGTTCATCTGATTATATGCATTCGGATACATATTGTACCCTGCACCGAACGAATCACAGAAATTAACATTTGGATACATATTGTACGGAGCGTTGTTCATGCCATAATTGTAGTAATTTAAATAGGCATCAAAGTTGGAAGGAGGATTGCTTGCTGAGCTGCAGTGTCCATAAATGCGACTGTCATATCCATTCATCGTGTTGGGAAGATAATACATGTTGTTAAAATTCATATACTGCTTTGGCCCCAGTGGCACCCCCGAATTGGGCATCATATTTAAATGGCTTCCACCCGTTCCTGCGATGGTGCCGGTAGACATCGCCGTTGGTGAGTTGTTCGTGGTGCTTGACCCGCCAGCAGCAGTGGAGGAGGAAGAAGCCATGGGCTGCACACCATTGGGGGTGGTCAAATTGGGAGAAGAAACTACTGCTGAGGAGATGGACCCAGTACCAACACCGGTTCCTGAGACATTAGCGGCATGTGTACTTCCTCCATTGATAGCGGCACCGCTGAGACCGTTAATGGGGCCTCTTCCGTTCGTTCCCATGGGAGACGCGTTCGTGTTGATGCTTCCACTGACAGCAGCAGTACCACCAGGCGCACTCGCACGAGAAACGCCACCACTCTGATTGTTTCCTCCGTTGCTGCCACTCACATTGTTACTACTCCCCATCATGGTACCCACCGACTTGAAAATGTTATTCTCTATAATGTTTTGTATCCTCTGTGTGGTCTTAATTCGAACGTTTAACTTTTTATCATTTACCGATTTGGTCTTTAAATATTGCGCTAAGGATTCCGTCTTCTTTTCATTCCTCAAGGTGATGAAGATGGTGTTATTCACGTCGTTCCTGACATTCAGAACGTCCGTCGGCTGGATATTGGGACTGCTCAGAACGATGCTTTTAATCGTGTTGATGTAATGCGAATTGATGTCTCTGATGATGATTACGTTTCGTTTATTATTCATATTCAGCAGGAAGTTTTTGTTGTCCTCTTCGAAGGCAATCTTGGTACTGCTAGCCAAATCGGCCGCACCTTTCGCCAAGTCAGTTGAGTCTTTCTCTACACCTTTATCGTTACCTTGACCTTCAATCGTTTTGCTCTTCTCTGCTGGAGAGGAGGAACTATCTCCTCGCGCTGCATCCGTCGATTCGTCTGCAACGGTGCCGTCTTTCCCATTTCCCTCTGTCGCATCAGCCTTGACCAAAGGCTTATTGGCGTCGGACTCTAACACGTTGTCTTCCCTCTTAAGTGAAGAAGAGTCCTTTACAGATCCCTCCGCATTGGTACCATCGACTGATGGTGCGACAACATTCTTATTATCTTCTTTTCCTTTATCCTCTTCTCCTTTATCTTCTTCTCCTTTATTCGATTCTTCTTCCTCCTGTTGCTGCTTCGCTTCTGCATCTTGTGCCGACGACGTGTCATTTAACTCCACATGGTTGGCCTCACCATCAATGCTTCCCTTCCCATTGGTAGTGACGACTTGCGGAGTGGTCCCCTGCGAAGTGGAGGCATCCGGATCTGCTTCCATTTTGTCCACCTCCCCTCCAGAGTCCTCCTTGTTGCCCACGTTGATGCACTTTAAATCGTTTAGCACGTTGGCCAAAATGGTCATATTATTTTGCGTGTTGCTACTAACAAGGGGGGAAATGTAGGGATGTTTAGCAATCACGTCAATACTAAGGTTCACATTATTGTACATAAAGTATAACAAGTAATCATCCGTCATGATGTTTTCCCTCCTGAAAATCTCCATCACTCTGTTCTTTATTTCGCTGTACATATTTGACGAGGTCATATTTTTGTAATTTTTCTTCTTATTCTTCTCATATAGGTACTTTTTAGTCTTCCGATTTTTCAGGCTGTCATGGTAGGGGTTGTGCCCATTAGCGTTATAGCTTGATCCACCAAAGTACATATTATTCATATTGTAGTAATAATAATTGAAGGGGACATAATTGTAGAAGTCGTTCACCATGCCGTTGTAGTTAAAGCGGGCATCATAATGGCCATCGTTGTTGTAACCGTCCGGTCCGACTGCTCCCGTGGTGGCGGCGGAAGATGCCGCAGAAGCCGCTGTGCAAGGGGAAGCGGTTGCGGGGGGGGTTGTCCCCGAGTCGCCTCCACTAGTAACTCCGCTAGTAGCTCCACTATGACCTCCACTGACACCTCCACTGACACCTCCACTGACACCTCCACTGACACCTCCACTGGGACCTCCACTGGGACCTCCACTGGGACCTCCAGTAGTACCGCCTCCACTCCCCCCTGCAGCGCTACTCCCTGTGGCGGCCCCCCCGCCGGAAGAAGACGTTCCGCCGTACATCTTGCTGGACGGATAATAATTGGATAACTCGACGTTCTTGCTATCATTCTCGTCCACGTAATAACTATAAGGATAATTGCAGCCATAGTTGGGCAGATAATTATAATTTGTGTTGTTATTATTATATATCACCATATTATTCATGGGATCCATCATCATGCCGTCATTGAGGTCGTTACTGCTGCCGTGATGGCTGAACCCGTCGTAGTTCAACGAGCTGCTATTGTGACTATTGCTGTTTATGTTGCCGCTGAAGTTGCCGTTGAAGTTGCCGCTGAAGTTGGCGCCGAAGTTGGCGCCGAAGTTGCCACCCATATTACCGCTCATACCACCGCCAACATTATTGTTGAGCATGCTGGGGGGTGGTCCCTTGTAATTCTTCCCCCCCTTCATATTGTAGTTATTCTTACTATTCTTGTGGTCATACTTATAGTTAGCTTTACCTGGGTAGCTACCCACATTTCCCTTATTCGCACCTCCGTTGCTGACGCTGGCGTTGTACCCCCCGTCGAAGTTTTTACTCTCACTTTTGACAAAGCTTCGTCTTTTACTCGGATCCTTCGCTGCCGCACTGTTGTAATCGTTCTGTTTGTCCCTACTCGCTGGGTGTTCACCGTTCACGTTGTTGGCTTTGCCGTACTGGTACAGCACCCCGTTGTTCTTGGCGCTTTCGAGGTTACCATCGTGGTTGCTACTGCCATGGTTGTCATTGCCGTTATTGTTATTTTTGCCACTCCTCCAATCATTGTTCGCACTAAAGCTTCCGTAGTATGCGGTGTTGCCGGAGGGGTCGCTCTTGTCCGACTTGTTCCCAGGCTTCTTCTCCTTCACAGCTTTTCCGTGACCCGGGGCAGTGTCGCTTTTTCCGCTACCGCCGCCGACACCGCCGACATTGCCAACACCGCTAACGTTGTCGTTACTCGTGATGGCAGAGGCATTGCTGCTCTCTTCGAACTTTCCCTTTTCGATGTTTCCTCCGTCCGTGCATTGGTTCTCCTTCTTCCTCGCGGCGCCACTTCCGTTTCCTACGCCATCCACGTTAGGAATCTTATTATTTTTTTTTTTCTTTTTCTTGTCCTCCTCCTTGTCGTCCTTTTGATTATTATCATTCTGGTTTGCCTCCTCCACCTTCAATTCATCACCCTTATGGGTGTTGTTATCCTCTTCCTTCTCCTTCTTTACGCTTGACATGCACTTGGCTTGGCTCTTTTCATTTCCATTCTTCTCCAGCTCATTACTCCTATCGCCACACTTATCCTCGCTTGCATTTCCGCTGTCTTTAACTTTTTCGTCACTACCTTTGGCTGTTCCGCTGTTTTTCGCAGCCTTCTTTTTGCTTGCGCCGTTGGTGCTGTTCTCTCTGCTGCTGTTCATTTTTTCTTTTCTTTTTTTTGACGTGAGAATGTTTAAAAGATTGTCGAATTGTTTAAAATGGGGCAGAGAGCCGCGACGACAAACGGGAGGGGACTACACACATACAGGTGTGTACGGTATATGCACGTAGGTACGTTTAGATATGTACGTATATGTACACAGATGGGAGTAATATAGAACGGGGTTGACGCGGGCATGTAAAGACGCACAAAAATATACCTGTACAAGTTGTCTCCGAGAAGGATATTTCTGCTCGGTCAGGCAGGTATATGCGATTACTCACAATTATACATACACACGCGTGCTATTGTAACAAGGTACTCCTCTCTGTGATGTACGCTCTCGCATGTAGATTATGTAGAACATGCGTGGATAGCAGGTTCGAACAGATGTTCCACTCAAGCCTTCGCAACTGCATATGTGTAGACGGAGAGGCGGTGATGCAGTCGCACAAACAATACAGCTGAATGTGGACACGCACACATTCGCGAACGAATCTTTTTTTTAAAGTCTACGTAAGTATGTTCGTATTTATGTATGTATGTATCTACGCATATATGTAAGTATGTATGTTGTTTTTTTTTGTTCTTTTTTTTTATTTTTTTACTTTCTCATTTACTTATTATCCTAGTGGAAACATTGAACGATAGGCTAAAATGCTCGTGCAGAAGGGGTATATATTAAAATAAAGGGGTAAAATGTGAATTTTTTTTTTTTTAATTTCATTAATAAGTTGTTTAATGAGGATTGCATAACACAAGCGCTCTTGACTCATCTCACATATTTTCTCTGATTTTTTTTGGGGCAGCTATTTTTCTTTGTTTTGTTATTTTTTGTTGTTTTTTGTGACTATTTATTGTTGTTTTTTACTTTTTTCTTTTTGCTTTTTACTGCTTTTTATTGTTGTTATTTTTTTTTTTTTTGGGTATACATAACAATTGGGGGGAGCGCGCAGTGTAGACCCCTTCTATATATTCGGGGGGTACACAGGACAGAGGTGGCACACAACGCGGCGACATACACTCGCATAAATGCGGAGGTGTACGCGCCTAAGGAAGCATATGTACGTACTTATATATATATTTATTTATATATATTTGTACAAGCACATATGCACACGCGCGCCTTTAGGCGTACGCTTCACACGCAGACGTCCATACACGCTGATAAGTACGGACTCGACTTTGAGACGCACAGAGGGGCATACACACAGGGAGAGCGCGTTCACGTATATGGCCCCTTATTGCGTTACACAAACTTGCGCGTTATATAGCCTCTCAATTTGGCATATTTTGCATGCTTATAAAGTTATAAGCATGAAAATACATAGAGGGGGAAAATGAAACGAAGGGGTGGAGAAAAGAAAACAATGTTGAAAAAGGGGGGGAGGAAGGAAACAAATTGAAACAATTTTGTTCCTCTTAATTATAACAATCTGTAACGTCCATTTAACACATGTACGAGCGGTAAACATAGAACTGGGGGCATATATACGTCCGCGCGCACGGAGATATGCACATGTACACACATACATATATGTAGGCATATACGTGGGGCATATGCACATCTATATACTTATACATGCATACAGACGTGTACGCGAATACTCGATGGCATATTCACTCGTTCATCTTACAAGAGAGTAAAAACGAGGACGGTTCATTCGGGGAAGTACTACAACCCAGGGCTGCTCTTTCGGTCCCTTTATGCTGTAAAGAGGTACGATGTGCGCGTAGGCGGGATCGGGCAACGTAAAGCGGTGTGAAGCGGCACAAAGCAGCGTACATACAGCGTGCATATTATCATGTACGTATGCATGTATGCACTCCACTGCTACATCCCTCTTCACGCGCAAGCAAAATTACTCGCTCTAGCAGTTATATATCACTGAAATTGTTCATCACGCTGGGCAGTACTTAATGGCATATCGCATAGCCGCGTTTGCATGCTCGCAGTAAGCATTTTAAAAGGAGCAGCATTCGCCACGTAGATGTAGTTATCCCTACATGCGCAAATGTGAACATAGGGAAGGGTGCCCAGAAGGCAGTACGATGCAGGTAGCGCCCTCAAGGTAACACCCAGAAGGTATAACCCAAAGGGCAAAACCCAGAAGGGGCCCAAAATGTACTCAAAAATGTACGTACAAATATGTAGCACAGGCAAACACGAACGCGCGCATTTGCTGCTATATAAACTCGCTAAAATATCATTACAAACTTTTGGGGGCGTTCACAAAGGATGTACGCAAGGAGAAAACTGAGATTCCTATAAAAAATGAAACACATGTTTTTTTTTACTGCTGCAGTTATAACGCTTATTTAATTTGTCGCGACTGGTCGCAAACTTTTCGCGAATCTTACAAAACTGAATGACCTCGCTTCACAAATTAAACGTTCAACATTGATATATGTCAAAGCGGGCACGGCGCATATGCAAGTTTATGGTTAATTACAAAGTGAAGAAATGCGCGCATCGGCATATACCAACATTTGCTATGCAGGTGAGATATGGTATGCATACGTAACGCTATACAAGAGCATCGTTATGCATATGCGTTATTATGCTCATTTTAACTTCGCGCAAACATGTTAACATGCACGATTGCTCGCTTATACGCGCAGGAAACGCAATCTCATTCTTTTGCGTGTTTTCCTTTCTGTTTTTTTTTCCTATCATACGTGTATGTATATAATATATATATCATACATAATACGTGACATCATGCATTACATACCGTATGGTTACACGTAACATGTATAACCTGGAAAGTACATTTTTACGCGCGCTTTATTCAAGCATCCCTTTTTGCGCCGTATTTTAAGGAAGGCATAAAAGAAAAAAAAAATGCGCTAAAGAAAAAGTCGTGCCTCTTATTTATTTTATTATCAAATGGTAAAGAAGTAGTACAGAGAAAAAAAAATCGTGCATGATTTTGAAGAGTAACTTTTATTTTTCTCGCACTTGGTGCGCGGTATCCACAGCACATAATATATATTATATGAGTCAATCTTTAGCATAAATATATCTACGTACGTATCGTGAATTAGCAAAGCGAGTTTTTTGTGTAAACGCACGGGGCACATGCGCATAAATGCATACCACGCATTACGTACATATTATGCGCATAATAATATGCTGCATTATATATATGCGTACTTGGACCAATGCGCAGATTTTTCTTTTCGCCCCCTACGCGTATAATAAAATGTATATAATATGTATATTATATATGCGTATTTAATTTATATGCATATTTATATATACCCATCCGAGTGAACTTCAGAGAGGGAACTGCCAAAATAGGGACAAAACGATTAAGCACATTCCTTAACAAATGCGAACGGTATGCATAAAAGTCCGCGGGCGGTACGCATACGCGCGATGTATATAATAATGTGGTAAAATACTATAGGCGCGCGGGACGAAATGTAATACAAAACGATTCATGAATATATGTACTTGCGCACTGTTCCTATGCAGGTAGCGCGGTACATGCATGCTTATACGCGCGCCATGTAAAGGCACAGTAATATACATACGATTTAGTAGGCACAAGGAGATGGATAAAATTGCCTGCGCGCTTGGGAGGGACATACAGGTATGCATTTAAAGTATTCTATACGTTATGTTGTTCATGTTATTATGCGCGTATTTACTAGGCATATTTTATGCCACGTGAAGGCACGTGCGCGTAGGTACAATATATACTCTCACGCAGGTATGCGAGAGTCGATATATAAACGTGCTAATCGTGCGAGGCACGTCATTCCGTTCTCCGTGAAAATGGTTTGCCGTGCGGGGGTAAACTTCTCCTTTAGATGCAGAGAAATTATGAAACAAAAAAAACAAAATTTTAACAAGGGTTTGAAAAGTAAGAAAGGGGGGTTAGATTCTAATGTGTGAATGGGTATGTATATATAAGTACGTATGTGATATACAATGTGCAGTATGAATACGCGACGGGTTTTATATGTAGGGCGATAAAACGCTACTTTGCTTCGCAAGGGGGGGATGTAAAGGGGGAAGCCACTGCTTAAGTTAAAAGAAAGAAACGCGCATTTAATGATGGCAAATAAAAACAGTGCTATCAACGGATGGGTCGCACTCCGTTGTGCACGCGTCATATGGATACAATAATTATAGATGTGCAACTGCGCTACATTTATCGCGTACGAACGGCGGGCATATAATAACATGGTATAATATAATATTACATTATATTACGTTATATTACATTATATTATATACCGAGCATATAATCACGCATATATAGATAACGTTGTAACGCGTTTCACATTGACAAAAATGCACGTGTCGGCCGGCTTCCATCCCTTGCCACTACTCAATTTAGCACTTAAAGCATCTTCATTGCGGGGCACTCGCCTTACTAAGGAAAAAAAATGAAAGGCGAAATGCGTTCGTATCAACTTGAAAAATATGTAAAAATTGAAAAAAGTATGCAGCACATAATGGGGCTGAAAATTCTGGATCAGAAAATAGCATAACTTTTCAACAGGGGAAGGTAAAAAAAGAAAAAAAAAAACAATTAAAAAAAAATGTATGTACTATTTATGTATACCTCTTTCTACCGTTAACCATGTGATATTTGCATTAAGGGCCACTTTTTTTAAAATTATGCGTATTGAAACAGTACGTATACGCTACATACATGTACAGCATAATATCATAGCACAAGTTACGTTGGCATGTTTTTTTTTAAATGTCCGATGTGAAAGCACCCACGGGGGTTCACGCAGCAAAAAATTGGGCAACCATAAGCAATCACAAAAAGCAAAAATGATTATGCATTTGTCCATGTGCACGATGGATACATAAGGAATGATAAGTACCATGCAGCGTACACATACTCTGCGCATTAATCGCCTGTGCGCTCACAATGTTTGAGGCATCTCTTCCGCTGGTGCAAACAGGCACCAACAATGCTGCATATAATTGTAATAAATAAGGAAAAAGTGCTTATTGCGTAACAAAGAAAGAAGACGATGGGGCGGTCTACAAATGAGTGAAGTTCGTCTTCTTCAACACCATGTGGGGAAAAGCAAAGCTATGAAGCTGCGAAGCGGCAAACAACAACATTACGATGTGAAAGACGAAAGGGTGTTCCCCCGAATGAAACCCAAAGCGCTTTTTCAAATCACAATGAACTTTTTAAAAAATTCCCTTTCTTGCAATTTTTAAAAATTGCGCAAAATTTTTCATAAATAAATGGTCACAATCCACCGGGTCATAAGGTCCACTGTTCACCCACGCGTGTGTATAAAATATGTGTTTATATTTATACAGCATAGTGAAGCAGCGCGGCGCAACATGATTAGAGACCTGCTTAGCGATAACCGATTCAGCTATGCATGTTATTTGTTCGAGTGAAAATTTTGATCTCCTTTGCTACTTTCGCGCATGTTTGTTTATCTATTCCATATACACAATGGCATTTAATTTTTAATCGTGCGCGTGTACGTACGTATGTAGGAGTTGCCATGCCGCTATCTACACTCGCAGGATTGGTGCGTAAAATGAGAACATACACCAGTTGGCTAACACATGTATATCCGCGCACACGCGGGTAAATTCGAGTACGTATGCCGTGAAAAGGTCCAGCAGTTCACTAGCCATTGTGGGAATTTTACATATAAATTGTGTACAATGAGTGAAAATAGCGGCACGTAAAAAAAGAAAAAAAACTCAACACTCATTTTCTCCTTTCCCCAGTTACTACCACGAATTAGTTATTTTTCATATCCACGTCCATTAAGAAGTTTTGCGAAAATTGTACTGCAAAATTGACCTTTATTTAAGTGACCATTTTAAAAGTGGACATATCGACACACGCGCATATGCATGCCATGTCAGGCGCAAAATAGAAGCCGTAAGTGCGCGGTAAGGATTAGCAAAAAAAAATTATAAGGGATAATTTTGATTCTTTTTCTTATTTCAAAACGATAGTAGCAGTACACTGTGCTACCAAGCAAAAAATTGGGAAAAAAAAAAAAGAAAAAAGGATAAAAGCATAATGTACGTTTTCTGCATGTACTCAAAGAACTGTGCTGATTTTATATGCGCGAAACACACGTCGCATGGCCAAAATTGCAGGGGCTAATATTTCCACTTTAGCAGCAACATCGTGCTATGTAAACACACACATGAACAACATTAGCACTTTTGAAAAGCCTCGCAAACATAAATGTGCCCATTTTATCAATTATGAGAAAAGCAAAGAAGTAGGTATAACCCTTCTTTTTCACCCTACTCCGATAGGAGTCTATCGCTTGGTTGAACAATATAGACGAATTTTTACAACCCCCTCCTCTCCACATTTGGGGAATTAATTACTTGCCATTCTTTAAGAAAGGTGTTATTTTTTTCTCCTCCTCAGTTATTCCACTTGTCAAACTGGTCCAATGCGGAACGATGCTTTTTACAAATTTTCCTTCATATAAAAAGTTTAAAATGGCCTTCTTTTATCCCTTTACCTTTTTATACACTTGAAGTAGCATCGCTCTTGTTCAAGTTGCATTTATGTGGCTCAGCACTGCGACAACGTTTTCCCATGCGTAACTGTAATGGTAGTTGCCAATTCAACTATCCGTTCAGGAAGTTTTTTTTTTTTTCTTTTTTAACCAAATAATAGTTCGCTAGCATAGCTGTTTGCCTATTTTTTTTTTTTTTTCATAAACGCCGCATGGGTCATGTAGTTTTTTCCCCCCTTTATTTCATTCGTATCTCCACGTTTGGAAGCATTTTGGCTTCATTTTTTTTCATCCCATTTTTGGGAAAATGCAAAAGGGGAGAACAGCCTGATGTGTTGCTAATTCTTTTGTTTCTCACGTGCCCGTCCCATGCTCCTACTTAATCATTTTCGCTTCTATGAAGCGCTTCATCGTTAACATGTAGAGAAAAACAAATTGGGCAATCAAAACGCTGCAAGATGGTTAATATGTGTGAAAAGAAAGGTACATGATAACTACACCCAAGAGGTATCTCAAAACGATGGAAAAAATGAAAAAAAAAGGAATAAGATGACCCCCTCCAAATATAGGACAGAAAACAAGCTGGCAATAGCAAGGTATGGGGGGAGAGACTACCTACCATACTTGTGTGCATGTGCACCACGTACGTTTATCCGTTTTGTTTTCAAAGATGTGCGGAACTATTATACACAATTTATGAACACAAGGCAATAAATAATGATTAAGAGGGCAAACTGCGTGGTGATACATATCAGAAATGGGGGTACAATTTCAAAGAATAGTGAATATAAAAACACAATTGTGAAGGCCTTAATCGCAAAGGTTACCAAAATTAAGGAGAACAATAAATTTTTTAACTGCAACGGGTATTACGATTTTTTATTTCGTAACTACGCTCTGCATATTTGCTTGGACGATGCTTTCAAGCTGTTTTATTTGCAAAATAAAGACGGCTACTTTAGCAAGAAATTGATGAGACACGTATGCTGCATAATCAACAATGCGTCCATTTATAGCATACTAAAATTTCGAAAGGAATACATCATAAATCACCTTTCCGAGTGTAACATTTATAAATACAAATGCGTTTTCCAAAGTGAGTACTTTCATTTTGTTCACAACCTTCTGCTGCTATGCTGTTTACAGTTATGCGTGCCTTCCATTTTGGAAAAGATCGATCAGGAAGAACTGCACAAAATAAGGTTAAAAAATTTGCACAAATTTTGTGATGCCATGAATTATGTAACACCACAAGGCTGGAAAAGTGAAAGGAACAAAGACCCACTATGTGATGTGCAATTTTTGTCAAAGGTGTACAGCTCCTTCTGTGCCAATCATATAAATCCGTTCCCGTTTGTGAACAAATTTATATACCAACATTTGTGCGCAAATTATTTGGAATTCCATTTGGAGAGGCATGCCTTCACTTTCCTACGTGCAGAAGCCCATGAGCGGTCTCCCACCACCTTACACTCACAACGGCATAAAAGTGAAAACCCTTTACCCATATGTCAAATTAGCAAGATGCTGTTTTATCTGTCGAAGAGTGACTTGCATTTTTACTATGAATGTTTTATAAATAGATACTTTTACGTCATACGAAGGTATCTGCTTCCCTTGACTGATGCCCCAGTAGAGGAAGATTCACTCCTGACGCATGCCAATAATGACACTGACATTTCTGACAGGGAAGAAAAAATAATAGATAGGCTATTAGTAAGCCTAGTGAACTTCTTATCCTCTTCGTATGTAATGGAAAATATTGAGGGGAAGATTTCTCACATCATTCTATGTACATACATCACGTTGGCGCTATTCAAAAGGTTATATAGGAACCACTTGGCCCATTTTAACTGGTCCAGTTATGATGCACCCAAGAAGGGAAATGTAAAAAAGGGTCACTTCATTTTGCTAACGCAGAGGAGTAAGTCTCACTTACTCAGTGTGTCCTTCGCGAAAAAGTGCTTCCTACTGATATATGTTATGAACGACCTTGTCCAGAAATTGCCTGGACGAGTCATACAAAATTGGAATAAATGCAGCGGAGAAATGAACATCACGAATAAAATATGTAACACCAATCATTCACTTCAACAATGCATGGGGGTCATAATGCCTAAGCGTAACTCCAGCCGATGCAACAATGCTACAGATTGTCCATCCAGAGGAGGGCTCCCCAAAAATATAGACAAATGTACAAAAAGAAGTGTAGACAGCTTCGAAGAATTATTTCCAAACAGGAACTTTAATTTTATCAGTTTTGTGAATCTGCCCTTTTTGAAAGTGCTGCATTTTTACTCGTTACTTCACCAACATAGTAACAACAATAACGCAAATGGGAACTGCAAAAAATCTCTGCTAGAGAGGGAAATTTTTTTCTTTTTACAACAGTACATAAGAAGGCACTTCCCTCAATGGGAATGCACAAGCAGTGGAAGATTCCCCATGGCGTTTTTTACCATCGATATAGAAATACAAAAGAGGGAACAGCGAGGATGAGGTTTATACAGGTGAACTAATTGATGTCCTCCTTTTTATTCTTTCCTAGTACACTTTCTTTTGAGTTGCCTTTTGAGAAAATTGTCATTTTCTTCCCATATTAGGATACTCTGGGGGAGGTCTTCCCTTACAAAGTTGTATTTTGGGGTACAATGAACATGGCTGTATGGACAGCGTGGCTTTTTTTTGTAACTCCATTAGTTGCGCATACGCATGTACTCATATACGATGGAACCATTTTTTTTTTTCCATCGCTTTTAGCTTTTAACTCATTTTTACGTCATCTCAAGAACAGACGGAACGCACCTTCACTCTCAGTTGCAATTTAGAAGTGGACTGATTGGGTGTCCCCCTTTTGTTGTCTGAGTGGATAAATAAGACAAAGGAGAAAATATTTTTTTTTTCTCTCTCCTACATTATGGGAGAATTTTTGCCAAAATGTAGCATATCAGCGTCGAGCCGGTGGAGAAAAAATTGTGAACTCTTTGACACGTTTGTTTTTCTTCACCCATGGGGATTTAAATGCGGTTCAGCAATGGG
>NW_008481845.1:446131-470558 GCF_000524495.1 Plasmodium inui San Antonio 1 | reverse complement strand
AAAAAAAAACTACACATGTGTAATTAAGTCCTGCCATTTCCGCGGAGAATAAGCTCATGCCGTGTAAATGCACGTACATGACTGCAGCACCGCGAGGAATAAAATTATCCCCCACCTCTAAAGTTCCCTAAGCCGATTTAAACACCGTGATGTTTTTTTTTCTGCGTGGAGAGGGTACCTCGCACTCTTTACACATCTGCGAAGCAAATTGGCTGGCTTCCCTTAGCACAACGTTAATTTCGTGTGGGACGCGGTTCAAGGCTGTGTAGTCCACTCCGTGAAATCGCACAGATAAGATTTTCCGCGTGCATCACTACTGATTGGTAAGCGCAGTTGGCGTCTCCACTTCGAAGCCACCTCTCGTAGCGACTGCCCCTTCCGATTTGCAAAAATGAGCCAAGATATTTTCCCCAAAATGGTGGACCCCCTGAATGGGAGCACAGCGGGGGGGACCCTTTCAATGGAGACTGCCGACGCTGACTCCCCTTCGATGGACACCAACAACGTGGGCAACCCCACAGTAATGAGCTTCAACATGGAAACAAAAAACAACATCAAGTACGCCGGAATATGCATCTATAACATGAATACGAACGAATTCTCCCTATGCGAATATATCGAAAATGAACACTTCACCATTTTAGAATCTTTGCTGATACAGTGCAGACCGACATGCTTCCTATATCTCTCAAGTAACGACAAACTGGACGACAAAAGGATAAAACTAATTCTAAGTTTGTGTGAAATTAAACATCGTGAGTTAGGAAAGAGTGATTTTTACAACACGTGCTCGATGGAAAATGATCTGAGTAAGTTACTCAAGCCAACAGAAGACGTGAAGAATTGCATCTCCTTCTTCAAATTGCATTTGGCTTGTCGGTCATTCACCAGCATCGTCAAACATATGAACCTCCTCAATGACTACAGTGCCACGAATAAATGTGTACTAACGAATTACAACATAAATCGGTACCTGAAACTCGACATGGCAGCTACCATCGCGCTAAATGTCCATGCGGAGCATATGTTGGCAGAGAAGAAGACGAGCTGCAACAGAGGGAGCAGCTTGACTCTCTTCACCTTCTTAAACAAATGCAAAACGAAGATTGGGGAACGGAAGCTTCTGCAATGGGTGATGCACCCGATAAGGGACGAAGCTAAGATTAATGAGAGGCTAGACATGGTCAGCATATTAAAAGAAGATGGGGTGATGAGGTCCATGATACAGTCGGATTACCTTCGAAAGATTAGCGATCTTGATGTTATAATTAAAAAGTTAAAAATTGTTAACAGTACCACCGTAGAGGTGGAGGAAGAGAGTGCCGCGCGTCGAATGGGGGAATGCAAAATCGGGGCAGGGAAAATCAGGGGGGGAAAAAACGCGTGCACTATAGAAGACTTGGTAAAAATGTACGACTCGGTGGTGGTGTCGAAAAGGATTTACTACTGCCTAAACGACTACCAAGGGAAGTACAGAAACACGTTGGAGAAAAACTTCCTCACGCCACTGAAGGAGGTACTCATCAGTCTGGACTCTTTCGTGAAGCTAATCGAACTGACGGTAGACTTTGACGAATTGTGCAACAAGAACTTTTTAATATCTCGTAAATTTGACGAGCATCTAGAAAAGCTAGCTAGAGAAAAGGACGAAGCGCTAAAAATGATAAAGGAGCACCGACAAGAAGTGGAAGACGACATTAATCATCTCAAAGGAGTTAGCAGAAAGAAGAACGCAAAGGAAGACATAAAATTAGTCGACTGCAATGTTAACACGTTCCTATTTAGAGCTGTTAAAAAGGACATGTCCACAATTCAGCAGAGAAAAAAAACCTACTTCCAAGTGAGGATGAATAAAAGTGAAATACTTTTTACTACGAACAAGCTAAAGGAGCTGTGCAAAAGGTACGAATACATCCTGAAAGATTATAACCTGTCGCAGGAACAGCTAGCTAGTAAGGCCATCCAGGTAGCTTCATCCTACTGGGAGCCCACGACAAAATTGGCGAAACTCCTTGCACAGATTGATGTACTCAGCGCATTCGCCTTTGTCAGTGCGTCTAGTTTATCCGTTTATGTTAGACCCATTGTGGAGACTAACGGGCAAGTGCTACACCTCGTAGAATCACGCCACCCCCTCGTGGAGTCCAATTTTTTGCTAATGAATAATTTTATCCCAAACGATGTGCACATGAATAAGACAGACAAACGGTTGAATATAATAACGGGCCCAAACATGGGGGGAAAAAGTACCTACATAAGGCAGATAGCTTTGATATGCTTGATGGCGCAAATTGGGTGCTTCGTCCCTTGCACGTATGCTAAAATGCCTATTTTTTCTAAAATTATGTGTCGAGTGGGTTCGTCCGACATTCAACTTAAAGGCATATCGACATTCTTTTCCGAGATGATAGAAATTGCAGCCATTATTAAAAATGCAGGTGAGAATACCCTTGTCATTATAGACGAATTGGGAAGAGGTACCTCCACTTATGAAGGCTTTGGAATCAGCTGGGCAGTTGCTCAGTACATTCTTAACAAAATAAAATGCTTCTGCTTATTTGCTACTCACTTCCACGAAATGTCAAATCTGGAATATGAATATCAAGGGGCTACTAACAACCATGTGGGGGCCAAAATCGATTCGGAAAAAAAAAAAATTTCCTTCCTCTACGAAATTAAGAAAGGCTATGCTGATAAGAGTTATGGAGTACATGTGGCTCAGATAGCCAAGCTGCCACAAAACGTTATCGACAAGGCTTTTGAAAAATCCAAGGAATTGGAATCTATTGAAAATCGGCACTACTTTCGAACCAAGCTTACGGGAACTAATCGGGACGATGTGCACAAGATGGATGTGCAGAAGAGAAGCCACGATTTGTTGCGCGGCATTTTCTCCGCCACAGAGGAGGAGCAGTTCATTTCGCACGTCGGGCAGAATACGGCTGCGCTGAGGGAGGTGCTTGACGAGATGTAGCACCGGGGGAGGGGCTCAGCAAAGTGCGGAAGTTAAGATGGGCATATAAGGTGGCCAGCTAGGGAGAGCTTCTAAGGTGTGGCGCGCTTGTTCAAAATGAGGAAAGTTCAACCCGTTTGACAACATGCCAATATGGGTGAAGCAAATGAGCTGAAGACCTTTTCACTGCTTCTCCTCTGTGTGGCTCTCTTCCAAAAGGAGAGATGCCAAATGGAAGAACACGAAAGACGGAGAAGGACAAACAAGGGTCTCCCACCTTTTGCATCCACTTCTTAAGGAGCGGCGGAGATGGCCACCGAAAAGGTGTATATACACCATGTTGCCGCAGTATTTTGGTGCAGTATTTTTTGGTGCAATATTTTCTAGTGTAGTATTTTCTTTGCCTCTTTTTTTTCCCCAACTTAAACTCTAAAATGATGGATGGCCAGGCCCGTTCGGGCGTCGCCTGTCGAGTTGAAAAAACGAAAAAAAAAGGAGAAACAGAAACCAGATGAAAATGGCGAACGCATATTGACTCCCCAGTTAGCCCACTTGGATTAGCCAAAGGTGGCACAAGAATGGGCGCACCAGCAGAAGGGGCATTACAATATAAACTAAATTCTTTCACAGGATTTAGTTACAAAGTCACTTATAAGTTGTTCTGCTTATGGAGTTGTGACCACAAAATTATGCATATGCCTGCATAGCTTAGTTGGTAGAGCATCCGCCTAGTAAGCGGAAGGTCATCGGTTCGAATCCGGTTGTAGGCTTATATTTTATCTCATTTTACTAAAAATGAAAACAATATAAAAGGGAGAGGGGAAAAAAAAACTATATGCAACTGCAACAAATATTAAAAAAAAATTATTTTCCGATATTTCTTTTCGTGATATAAAGAAAGTGCAAAAGTGCATTTATATATATATTATTGTATGGAAGTTTTATTCTTTAATAATTGTGGGGCAGAACGGTCGTGCCTCCGATTTGGTTTCTTCACAAAGGTGCCACCAAAATAATTGCTTCTTCTCCAAACGGAAGATTCACTTTTGCGCGTGGGATAAAATTAATACATCATGGTGTTGGCACACTCGTTTTATTTTTTATTTTATTTTTTTTTTTGGTACTCCCAGACGAAAATTGCTACGTCAAGGTCACCCAGTTTTATTTTCTTTCAGATGGTTTTCCTTACCACCCCGACAGAAGAGCATAACAACAATTATTATAGTTATTGTAAAAAAAGTAGCATTATACGAATGATGGTAAAGAGGGCAACACACATTAGGTTTACAAAATAGATGGAGGTACTCTCTCCCAGAGAGAAAAAAATCTTCTGGTTAAAATATAAGGCGGAGTCAGGATTCCCCCCCCCAAAAAAACTGAGCGTGTATTATATATAACATACCGTTTTGCATACAGGAGGCGAAAAAAAACCTGTGGCAATAGAAGCTTCTGTTTTTGTGCCCATATTTTGCTTTTCTCTTCTTTGGGGGGAGCAAAAATTGCATAAAAGCTTTAAAAATGTAATTTTTATAGAAAAAGAAAAGGTTCACTATAAAAAATGGTAATACAATAAACCCATTATTATATTATATGAAGATACATTCGAAATATAAAGAAATTTTTGTTCTCTTTTTTTTAAATTTGTTTGCAAAAAATTGTCCAAAGCAGGATTCGAACCTGCGTTGCCACATCCACAGTGTGGAGTCCTAACCACTAGACGATTTGGACGTTCTATTAATATTCGCACCTTCTAAGCTATGTTCACATTACAGCTAGCAAAAAAAAAGCAAAATAAAACAATAAAATAAAATAAAGTAAAACCTTCATCTCCTTTTAACCCGTTTTTTTTTTGGCCACTTTATCCGCTTTATAACTCCTCCTTTTTTTTAGTTCGGTGAATCAAATAATTTGAAATTACAGCCCCAATCATTGTATACGCTTCCCCCGCGGATGCTTAAAAAAAAAAAAATTCTGGTCAACCAATAGGTTCAGCAACGTGACAGTGAATGAACCCAATTCACCATTCCGTACAAGGAAAAATTGGCATAACACAATGATAATAACTGCGCAGCTGCCATGTTGCATAACATACTCTGCTATATGAGTGCACTTATTAGTGGCACTCTTGACACGCTCCCTCTTGCGACGCGTTCGTGGTCAAGCGGGCTCGTTCACCGTTCACTACTTCTGCATGGGGAGTGGAGTATACTTCCCTGTGAGACAGATGCACGAACATCCTTCCCCTGTGATAGGATGGAAGAGTAAATAAAAGGGGAAAGAAAAAAGATAAAAAAAGGTTAGCATAAATGGGTATGCCCTGGTAATTCACGCGCTGTTAATTATTTCCAGGGAGGAAACCTGGGCAAAGCGGAAATGTGAAAGAAAGCCCCAACTATCTAATCCTTGAGAGGAAAATTTTCTTTTTTGTTATTTACACTATGCGCAGCGCCGATTGTAAAAAAAAAAGGCATCAAAAAAATGGAAAAATATTTCGCTGTATTATATGTACATGCAGATGCATCCTCGCACGGGGATTTTCTTCTCTTTAATTTTTTTTTGCGCTCCAAGCGATCCTCTCGTAACCTTTCGTTAGGGAATGTTTTTCAATGCTACCTTAGCTCAGTCGGTAGAGCGCCAGACTCTTAATCTGGTGGTCAGGGGTTCGAGCCCCCTAGGTAGCTAGACCAAACGATTCAGATTTACAAAAAGAAGAAATATAATAAAATATTTTTTAATAATTTTTTATTCTTTTATATATTATATATAATCCTAGTAAAAATGAATTATAATTTTTACTTGTTATGGCCATACATCTTTAGAAATAACTTATTTGTACTGCTGCTCAACATGGAAAAGGACGATAATGTAGCGCTTCTTGTTCCCAAAAGGGGGAGAAGAAAGGAGCAACTTAGTCCATTTCGATCCTATCCTCACTCAATCTTCTCATCAATCACAGTGATAATTCGGCTGAGCTGCGGTTAAAATAATAGCGAGGAGACTCCCAATTGGGGAACTTTCACCATTTTTTCATCATTTACGCCAAAAACTGGTGGGGATTCCTCAATCAGAATGCGCAGACAAACGTACCTGCGCATATGTACATGTAAAGAGTTCCCACCCGTGATGCGGCTACTATTCCTAAGGAGAGTGAAGAGAAGCTCGTCTTGGCACCACATGTAAGTAAGCTTCCCCTGTGCGAAGAAATGATAATCAGAGTGGTTCCCTCCTCCGAACTACAGATTTCTCGAAGGGTTATTTAGCTTCCTATCCCCAACCAAAACGCTCAGCGAATAATTTCTTCACCCAGAGTCGCCTTTTTTATAACAACTGGGAATTGCCCCAGATGCAGTAACCTTTCTCAGAGGTTGCAAAAGAAACGTCCAATTCTCATCTCCCAACTCTGAACTCCCTTTTCTAAGTTTACGCCCCTTTTGCGAACACCACATAAACGTTTTGGTTTCCCTTCCCCCATTGGGTAGTACTTAAGGGAGTATAACGTGTAAGGGGCCAGTTTTAACATCACCCCATGGGATGTTCCAATGTGGGTTTTTTAAGGCTACTTAGTAGTCCACCCCCCAGGGGGCATAAATTGTTGCTGCATTCTTGGGAGGGGTAATAATTTGGCCGAACCGAACCATTGCCTCAACACGGTGTGAAGCTAAATAAATTTGCATACATCTTAAAAAAAATAAAAAAAATGACTCCAATGGGAACAAATAGTGGGAATTATCCCTGATGAAGGAACGAAGAATGCACCTCGTTCTATCGTCTTTACACCATTCACGCTGGAATAACTCCGATCAATCTTCTCATTTCTGCATGAAAGGTTGTGCTTGCTGCGCAAATGTGTACTTATAGTGCGCTATGCTGTGCTAGAATCATCTGCTATGCTACACGAATGCAAATGCATCAATTCGTCAAACGCGCCAAACGGAAAGAAAGGAAAATCCACAGTTATTCAGCTTCAATGTTTTGGTTCGCGGAAATGTCATTTCTTCACTAGAAAATGATATGTACGAATATTTTTTTATGAAAATAAAAAGTAGGTAAAAAATAAGTTATATATTCTTTTAGTGTTGGTAGCCTCCTAGGGGACTCGAACCCCTGACCACCAGATTAAAAGTCTGGCGCTCTACCAACTGAGCTAAAGAGGCACTTATTTATATAACCTGAAAGCGGAGCCATATTATTTTTTTCTCAGACTACGAAAATAATTTCTGCCTTCCTATGTCATAATGCACATGGAATAACAATATCTCTCTTGGATCGCTTGAAATAAAAAAATCCAGCCAAACGGAGAAAAAAAAAAATATATTCCCAAAATTCGTAAAATTCATATCTCTTTTTAAGGGGGAAGGGGCGGCAAAAATGAAGCAATTTTGTTTTGCCCCTGCATAGAACCTGACGACACATTCCAGCTGAACAACAAAAAAAAAAGCCAAACTTTTCGCGTCATTTGGCATAGAATATTTTCTGGGGACATTCGAAGAATTTTGTAACTGACTCTTTTTTGCCGCTACTGAAAAGTTAACACGTTGAATGGTACATCAAAACAGAGTTAGAAAAAAGTTAATCAAATTTTTGTCGTGCCAAATTAACCAATTTATCCTTTTTGTGCATGTCCACAAGTCTTTTTTTCTTTTTTTTTTCGCCAATTTAAAGAAGGCCTCGCCATGGACTTGTTCCAAGGCGGTGAGAAAAAGAAAAAAAAAAAAATTCCACAGCGCAACAAAAAAAAAAGAAAAGAAAAAACAGCGTCAGGGATGAAGGCAAAACAAAATTGGACACAAGGCCGATTTGGTTTACCTCGCAGAAACGGAGCACCCGTTCATTTTGCCCACACATTAAAAAAAAAAAAAATCATGAAATTATTTAGTGGGATGGATCACATTATCGAGCTGCGAGTTTCGATCTGCGAGCTTCATCCTGTGGGGGGAGTAAACACCCCAACACCGCACTCCTTTCGCGGAAAACTTTGCAATTATAAAATCATGCCTTCCACGTTTGTCCACGTTCATCATGTCAAAGTGGCTTCTTCACTGTCCCGTAAATTCAGCTGGACAGTTTTTCTCATTTGGCTGCCCCTGCGGCCCTTCCGAGTTATCCCCTTGGTCACCGGCAGAGACGTTCAGTTCGGCGTTCGACCCGCTTGCGTTTTGTCCAGTAGACTCCACGTACATGTGGGGGTACACGTGCGGGTTGCTTTGGAAATATAGTTGATTCCACATTTGCGGGGGGGCGTGTTCGTATAATTGTCCGTACTGCTGCTCATATTCCCGATCGGGAGGGGGCTGCGTAACGGGGGGGTGCATTTCATTGCAGACCCCCTGATTCGAAGTTCCCACCTCCCCCGGGTTGGGGTCGCCATACATATGCACCTGCTGCATCGGTTCGGGGGGGTAGCCGTACGTACTGCCCTGATGCATCTGCTGCGGGGGGTGGCTGTTTGCGCAGCCTTTATCCATTTGTTGGTTGGAGTAACTGTACGTGCTGCCCTGCAGTATCTGCTGCTGCGCGTTGCCGTACGCGTTGCCCTCGTAAGGGCTGTTCTGGTACCCCTGTGGGGGGAAGTTCTGCTGCACGGGGTTATACAGATTCGCATAAGCGCCGCCGTTGTGCAGTCCGCACACTTGGTCATTCGCTGGTTGGTATCCACCCCTGTTTAGTTGGTCATTTGGCTGTGTGAGTGGATCTACGCTTCCCTTCATCTCGGCATTCATATGGTCATCTGCCACAACCTGGGCATTCATATGATAATCAGCCTTCACCCCTGCATTCATATGCTCATGACGCTCCACCTCCCACATATCACAGTTCGGCTGAGAGGGGTCTCCCCCTCGGTTTGCACCCATCGTGGGATTTTTAAAGACCTTCACATCCTCCACGTTTTGCATGTAGTGCCGACAAGGAGCCACATTTTCGTAAAGGAAAATTAACAAGTCGGTAAGCTTTTCGAATTGCGTTTCTAACTCTCTTTTTTCGCTGCTTACCCTTTCGTAATCACGTAAGACACGGATGTGCTCTGCTTTCAGGTGGTCCATGTCGTTGTCCGCAACGAGTTGGTACTCCTTCTCTTTCAACCCTAAATCGATTCTGACCTTGATCAGTTCTGATTCTACCTGCTCGCACTTCGCCTTCATCATTGAGTAGGAATACAGCATGTTATTTATGATGTCATTTTTTTTTTCGATAATTTTATTTAGATAAATTTTTTCCTCCAAGTGGGTAACTTCTTGTTGGTTTAGTTTATCTCTTAGTTGACTAACTTCCTCACTGATGTGTGACATCAAATCAGTGTTGTCTTTCCTTCCTCGGGTTATCCCTTTTCCCTTTGTTTTCATCGGCTTATTTTTGAGATAATTTCTTTCCTTTTCCGCCCCTCCTTTGCTGTAAAAAAGGTGGCCCTTCTTTTTTCTTCGCGCATGGCGGGTGGCAGTTTCCACTCCGCTTGAGGCACTACTCTGGTGGTAGTCATCCAGGGAGTAATCATCACATCTCTTCCTGTTAGGAGCATCCACATGGCGATCCTCTTGTCTCCAGTCGTCCGATTGACTTCCTTCCCCGTGCATCTCAGCTGGGGAAGATTCCCCATCCTCCGATTCGCTCAAAATACATTCGGCGTCCCCCCCGTCCTTGTGTCGATCCGCCCCGGAGTGACTCCTCTTTGGAGAGTAGTACCCATTTCTGTTCCTACCTGGATGGTCCTTCCGATATGCATAACTCTTGGATTGCTCAAAGAAGTAGGTCAACATAGAGTGGTGAATAAAATTGGAATAAACAAAGTGGATGCAGAAAATGGACATCTCCTTGGAGTAATTGAAAAAATATTTCTTCCTCCTCAGATCGGAAATGCCTCTTATATTTTCATGTGCATCTTTCGATTTTTCAAAAGAGACAAAAAAAAAATATTTTTCGTCAAAGGTGAATCTACAAAAACGGTTTAAAGAATTGTACATGATGTTGAACAGATCATTGCGCATAATAATCTGTACGATTTTTTTTTTTTCTTTTTCTTCGTTCGACTTGAATAGGTAAATAGCTATATACACGCAGATCAGACAGCTGTTCTTTTTGCTTCCCCAATTGTTACTTAACATGGGTAATAAAAACTTAAGCGAGTCGATTTGCCCCTTGACATTTCTTCTATACAAAATTGAATTTATCCTAAATGTTAAGACACTTTCGCTGAAGCGTTCATTCGCTTTCTGAACATGGTGTTTCCACATTCCGTTGTAATCGCGTGCAAACAGTTCATTGTAGTACATCAGCTGTTCAAATGTTATCTCTGCGCTCTTCAGAAATTCCTCAGCAGGGTGTGGCCTCTCATCAGAGGATAGCCTCTCATTAGGGTGTAACATCTCATGAGGATTATTGCTGCTCGTTAGGTTACAAATCCTGAGTAGCAATTCGGACAGGTTCATATATTTTAAAAAGAATGTTTCCTTTTGAGGAATTCCGTTTACTCCTGAAATTCCCAACTCGTCGCTGTTTTTACCGCCTAATTTGCTCTCCGACTTGTTCCTCCTTTGAAAGGCCTTCTTCAGTTTGAGAAGCAGCTTCGATACTTTTCGCGCAGTGTGCATCACGCAGTAGTTGAAGACGGCTCTCCGAGAGAAGAGGGATTCTACTAGGTACTTCCCCACTTGTGCGTGCTTCCCCCCCAAGAATAAAAAAAACTCATAAATGCTGTTGCAGAAAAGCTTCTTTCGATCGTAAAGAAACATAATCAGCAGCATGTCTGCACATTTAATTTGCTTCAAATGTTTCATGTAGTATGTTAGCACTTGTTCTAGGTGGAAGTAGTTCTTCTGCTTGAGCAAGGCCTCCACGAAAGAGTTCACGTCGTGTTCTTTATCCACTGACTGGGATGACTCCTCTCCACCACCGCTAAGAGCAAAGGGGATGAACAGAACCCTTACGCAGAGGCTCTCATCCTGGAGGAGAAATTTGCAGCACATGTTGAGGATTCCAACAAAGTGGGTATTCTTGAAGGTCCGCATGATTTGCTCGGTTTCGGTGTGCACACTGCTACCGGTGTGGAGACCTCCCCCGTGGAGACATCCCGCTTGTACCCTCCCCCCTTGTCCACTTCCCGTCTGACTGCTTCCCGCGAAGTTGCTTCCAATGCTGGCGGCCACCGGGTTGCTTCCCATCTGGCCTCCGCCACTGTCGCTGCTCGGGAAGACGCTGCTTGCGCTGGCGCTTACGTTGGCGCTTACTGTACCACTGAGGCTGACGTTATTGCTGCCCCCCGGAAGGGGGCCCTTACCAAGTCGACTGAACTCCACAGCCATAGGGGCCTCACTACCAGCGTCATAATTGGAGCAGTTTTCATTCCGGTGATAACCAAGCTGATCTGTTTGTCTACCACCATTCGCATATTTCTCCATATAGATACACATAAATTTAAAAAAAAAAAAAAAAGAGCTTTCGAAAAATCTCTCCTTCTGCAAAATGAGCAGAAACTTTTTAGAAGACAAACCTGTATAGCTATTCACCCCATCAACTTTACATGAGCTAGCCAAAACATCTAGAAATACGTTAAGCACAAAAATGGAATTGGAAAAATATTTTCTCATATCATTTTTACAAATGTATATGATAACATTATACATATTAAGTACCAACTTGATGAACTGCTCGAAAATGTTCAGTTCATAAATGTACTTGAGGCCAAATTCGCTACTGATTATGAGGCACTTGAGAAGGAGCAAGCTGCTCTTTAGGTCTATGTTTATGGAAATATTGTCTAGATAGATCTCCATCTGTTCCTGTTCGCTTTGAGGTTTCTCCCCGTGGGGGGCTATCATTTGGAATGCGCTACGTTCGATGGTGGTAATTTCTGTTGCGCTACTTTCGGTTTTTCCGATTTTTCTGTGGTTCATTTCTTCCCTTTTTTCATTCCCCCCGCTTGCAGCAGGGAGGGGAGAAATTTTTGTTTTTCTCTTTGGCACCACCACGTTGCCGTCTTGATACAAAAAGTACAAGTCACTAGTTGGTCTAAACAAGTAAGCATGTTCATCCTGGATTATTCTCATCACCGTTTCGATAAACCTTTCATACGTGATGATATTCCTAACCTCCCCGCTGGACTCGGCCACTAACAGGAGCAGTAGAATAACTTCATTTATAAGATAGGCGTCCTCATTAGAGGCTATTATTGCTAGCAACTTGGAAAGGAAATGATTTTTGCTGAGTATTAGCTTATCGATGGTGCTTCTCACATTTTGGATTCTTGCCTCTCGGTGCATTATTAGGCTTATATTTTCTTCGCAAATTGGGATTTTTTTTTTTTTTTTTTTTTTGTCTCTTCCTCTATTTCTTTATTCACCGTTATCAAGTCATTCGAAATGTCGGAGCTTAAATAGGCGCAACTTTCTTCATTCTCATTATCGTCATCAGTGCTCGTGTGAGAGTGTAGGTTTCCATGTGCAGTTTCTCCCTTCCCACCGTTGTCATTACTGTTGTCATTACTGTTGTCATTACTGTTGTCATTACTGTTGTCATTACTGTTGTCATTACTGTTGTCATTACTGTTGCCATTACTGTTGTCATTACTGTTTCCGTTACTCTTGTGTTTACTCTTGTCTTTACTCTTGTTGTGCTTCCCTTGATTGGTAGCCTCGTGAGGTGCTGAACTGCAAGATGATGGGAGTCGAGCTGAGGAAGATGCGCCATCCGACTTGGGAAGTCCCTTCTCCCTGAACGTTCGACTTGCCTGTCTCTGTAGCGAATTATCGCTTGTGCTCTGTTCATCACAGGACGCTGAATAGGCCGTGCACGAATCGTACTGCCCCCGGAATTCTCTCCACCTCTGTGCATGGTGTAACTTTTTTAAAACTCTTCTTATCTCTGCGTCTTCCTCATGGCGGAATAATGAAGACCGGAATTTTTTTCCACTCTTGATGGCGCAAAATTCGTCCTTCTCATTAATGTAATAATGTTCATTTCTTTTTTTATATGATAGCTTGTCTTGGGAGCAGTTAAAGGGGTAGCTAATCAAATGAGGGTAGAAAAAATTTCTTTTCCTCAAATTGTGGATGACTCGCCTGTACTGTTCATAAATCCTTTGAGCACTTTTCTGCTGCACCTGCGAGTCCACCCCATTATGCGAATCTCCGTCGTGGAACAAAATTTGGAAGCACCTCAATCCATACAAATTGTAGTAGTAGGGGGAGGATACATCATTCGAAAAGGCAATGTTATGGTGCACGTAAAAATAAAAATTTACATTGTCATAGATATAAAGCTTTTGCAAAAGGAGGACTAACTCGTAAGTGATAAATGTTGAATTTTCCAATTGGAAGTCAAACACTCTGAAGAGCAACTCACAGTTGTTGGTCTCCTCAAAGAATACGTTAAGATAATTTATGTACCTTTTCAATTTGTTGCAGTTAATTCTTACACTTTTTTTTTGGAACATGTCTTTGTCCAGGCAGATAATTTTGTTCAGATATTCTGCGCTGTTGAGGATGAGTTCTTCTAACAAAGTCCAGACACCATTTTGCTCGAGCAAGTCGGCTTTGCGCCTTCGGGCTTCCTCCCCGCGGGGGCCGTCCCCTCTATCTGAGGCGCCACTGGAATTAGCGTTTGAGTTTGCTTTTTCGTTTGCTTTTTCGTTCGCTTTTGCAGCGGCTGGGGTAGAAGCAGGCCCGCTTCTCAACCTCTCAAACACCCCAATGACGCCCATAAGTTTGCAAAAATTCTTGATGCGCGACGTAGTCAGGTGCTCGTCCTCCAAGTCCACATCGTTTATTTTGTCGCTCTGCTCCTTCCTTTCATTCGCGCCGCTCCTCCCACTTACTATTTCTCCTTTGGAGTTCTTCCCGCTTTTGGCATTCTCGGTGTATTTCACAACTTGATTAATCACGGAGAGGTAGTCACTCAAGAGGATGGCGTCATGGACCCTTTCGTTGTTGTTATCCTGGATGATGTCCTTATCCACCACGTCGTGAATATCCTTCAGCCACTTCTCTATGTCGTCTGTCCTGTTTTCATTTTTCGGTTTGCTCTCTTTGGACGTGCTGGCTTTCTGTAGCCTTTTGAATAAGTGGTACGCCATGGAGGGCGTTTTTTTTTTTTTTCCTTTTTTCTGGCACGTTCGTAAATTCAATGGATTAACCGGAAAGGCCTTCTGCAGGCCATCGGGCAAATCTCACAAGTTGTGATAAACTGCGGGGGGTGGGTGAATAGCGCTTGGAAGAGGGACCAGAGCAAAACAAAGGAACAAACTGTGCCCCCTTACCCTTGGGGAATTGCATCTCCGATTAATTTCGTCGGGGAGTGCCCGATTTGCAGTTTCTGTGAAAGCTGCCCTTGTTAGGCGTTGGCAGTACAGCCGTTTGTTCGCCTTTTTGGACTTTTCTTATGGCTTTTTTTTTGCCTTTTTCTTTGGCCTTTTTTTTGGCCTCTTTTGGGGCCTTTCTTTTTGCCCTTCCCAATTTCGCTGGTGCAATGGAGTTGTATCTCTTCTTTTTCAGGCGGGGCGCTAACGGTCGCACTGAGCTCGCGCGGAGGGGGAATTCGCCAAGTCGTGCTGGGGTTCCCCACTCATCACAGTGCAAACGCACATGTGACGCTCATGCGGGGAAAGGAATTATACAAACGAAACCAACTTTGCAAAAATTGTGAACTTAACGATTTGCACCCATTTCTCCACCGTACGAATCCAATTGTAACCCTTTTGACAGTGACCTTTTGCGACTTTGACTGCTTGTTATTAAGCATACCCATGTGTGTCGCCGCCCCGCTTCGCAGCACTGTAGGTAACACATCTGAGTTGTTACTCTTCCGCATGACCCTGTGTGGCAGACCACTTTCATTGGGGGATGCTTCGTTTTTTTTTTTTTTTACTGCACATTTTAAAAACCGGCAATGCGATGCGATTGGGAAGAGGAAGTTAAAACAACTCCGCGTGTGTCGTGACGGGTCACTTTCAGACAGACCCAGGTCCTGCGCATACAAATAGTTGCCACCGATTGGGTACATATTTTTTTTCCATTTTGTAAGTGATTATACCTGGGCTTACACGTTTTTTTTTTTGTGCATTGAATATAAGAATGGGAAGTGGATAGGAGAGGGATGTCTACTTTTCGCATGTAATCAGCGCGATTCGCCTTACGAAGGCGAAGGCAAATTTCATCACCATTTGACATGTTTCTTGGTAAAGATCGAGGAAGTGGAAGTCATGTCCACACAAAGGACAACTAACTTTTCTGGCCACTTCTCTTTTAAAGATGCATCAAAAGTGAGGATTGAGGAGTGATGAATGAATAAAAAAAAAACCCATGAATGTGCCAATGCGCTGTGTAAGTTTCTCCCCTAATCTATCAATGGGACATGTTGACGCAAAAAGGGGGTTCATTTTTCTTTTTTCTTTTTTCCCGGTTGACTTAGTTCGCTATTCGCACCATTCGCACTTAACGACGCACCGGTACTGCAGTTGGATGAAGAACCAAGGTATGAACATTTCTGACCTGCTTTTTTTCTCCCACCCCCAAGCAATGTGAAGATACGTGTGTCCGTGCACATGTGCGAGTGCATGCCGTGCGAAAGCGTTACAAATGTGTATACATGTATTGCCAGGTGCGGGGGGAGGGGGATATGCATATTCCCTGTGCTACGCTGCGCATCACATGACCCAGCCGATTCCAAATGTAGAATTGCTCACCCTTGGGAAGTTAGGCAGAGAGGACAACCATGACACCTTGTGCATTTTACAAAAATGATGTTTAGCGCGTATGGACAGGTGGGGAGAAAGGGTGCGAAACATCTGCGCCAGGGGCAATTTGCAAAGTATACAATAGCCTCCTTCAGAGTACGGCTGTACATGCACAATCGCACATATGTATTCGTTCATGCATGTGCAAATACTCACATGGGCGCAGCAAGGGCGGGAAATAACCCAAAAAAAAGGAAAAAAAAGAAAGAAATAGCTCATATAGACTGTGCTCGCCAGTGCAACCGAAAAGTGGGGTATGGAAACGTGGGTGGATGTTAACATGCAGGTGGATGCGCACGTGTGTACATGCGTCAGGTGGCAGCTGGGGTGACCACCCAGACAGATATGTACACAAAGCAGTATTTTTTTCCATTTTTCCGTTTTTCCACTTTTCTGTTTTTTCTATTTTCCTTTTTTCTATTTTCCCTCTTTCCCCTTTAACACTCGGACCACGCGCGAATTGCCAATCTCGAGTAGGCACTTCAAATGCATAATTAAAGTCACGCTCATGCGGACGGTGTGCCGGTAAAAAAAATGCAATAAGGTGTAAAGCGGTAGAAAAATAAAGTAAAGCAGAGCAAAACGATACGAAACGGAACGAAACATAAACAAATGGGGGGAAAAAAAAAAAACATATATATGTCTAATGCCAACTTACGACAATCTGACCAAACGCACGTGACGCAGTGCAGTGTAACGATTGACAAAGACAGAAAGAAATCCCCAAGCGAAATAGAAAAAGACAAAACGGAAAAAGCGCAACAAAGCACAGCACAGCGCAACAGAAACAATTCTTTTTTTTCGTTAAGAAACCAATGCTGACATTTTTGTGAAAGGCGGCAGTAAAGGAAAAACGCCAAATGGAATTTTTTTTTTTCTTTTTTTTCCTTCCTCTGCGAATAATTCTGTTATGTAAATCTGAACAACATTCTATGGCTATTTTTTTTTTTTTTTCGTTTTAGATATTTTTAGACAATTTGCTCTTTGATCGAGTATTAAGCGAATTGTTTTTTTTTTTTCTTTTTTTTGTGAAGCAGTCGACATAGTTGCATTGCCACCGCGCACATTCTGCACCAATATTGTAGCAACCTCAGTTCGCCTGTGGGAAAACAGATCACTCGCATTCTCCTGGGGGAATTATACCCCTAAGTGAAAATCGAATGTGCAACTGTACGTGCACAAGTGTGTGCGTATAACTCATCGGAGTGACACGAGCGGTAGTGTGCCTGTTTGTTTCTTCAAAGGGCACATTTGTAAAGCGGCAGATTTGTCTTTACTCACTTCTAATCTGCTTTAATGCGCAGCTGAGTTTGTTAACGAAAGGGGGAAGTTGCAGATAGGGGTGGAAATACAACTGCTTTGACTTGTCTGCTATATATACTGTTCCTTTTTTTTTTTTGTATCTCCTGTTAATTCATTGTACCGTCATTGCATTCTCAATTGCAGTTTCTGAGCAACCTCTCCCCCCCTCTTATTTCCAAACCTTCCTATTTCTTCCCCACCCAAGTCAACCATGAATCTCCTTTTGCTGTCTTTGCTTATTATACAAAACGTCACGAGCTATTTGGAGAATTTTAAAAATGGAGTCAACACACAGTTTGTTAAAGGTAGTTACAAAATGAGGGACATGTTTCATTCGCATAAGGGTGGTGAAAGGACACCTAGCGGAGCAGCAAGTGTCAGTTGGTTACCCCTATGGGTACCACCTTGCGATTAAGTGAATGATGGGACAATCCCATTGGGATAGGAGCCGCTCCAAGCATGGCACATTGCTTCAGAGTGATCATCTCTTCACAAGTGCTTATTTCCTCACATCTGCTTATTTCCTCACATCTGTTTATTTCCTCACATCTGTTTATTTCCTCACATCTGTCTATTTCCTCACATCTGTCTATTTCCTCACATCTGCTTATTTCTGCACCTGCCCACTTCCTCCCCCCGCAGACAACGTGAAGTACGGCCCTGGAAACGAAGTGCACAATTTGAATACCCTGAGCGGGGGAGACTCCCGAGGGAGCACCGGAACACCTGGCTCATATTTCAAGTCACAACATGCCAAAATTGACGTGAATAAGTTGGACTCCCTTTTGAACGCATCTAATTATCTGAAGCCGCTTCAGCATCTCCTAAAAAGTAGTGAATCCATGAAAATGTTCACCAGCTCAGCTATCCAGTTGTCACCATATAGGTTGTCTCGAAAACTAAACGATGATTCTTCAAACTACGATGAGTGGGAAGACGACGAAAGTTTTCTAGAAACGAATGAAAGTGACAATATGAGCGATAGGGAAGAAGATAATGAAGAGTACGATCACTTCGACGAGCAAGACGCGGAGAGCTTTCTCGAAACAGACGAGTATGACGAAATTAACGATGGCGATAATGATCACGACGCTGAGAATGACGATTTTTCCGGAGACCATGAAGAAAGCTTCCTTGAAAAAGAAGAATACGATGACGCCAGTGACAACGAAAACGACGAGTTCTATGATGAGGATGCAGACAGCTTTCTCGAGCAGGATGAGTACGAAGATCTAAGTGATAACGACAATGACGAATTTGGTGAGCACCATGGGGAGAGTTTCCTGGAAAAAGAGGATGGTGATGAGGAAAGCACTGAGGACAATGGAAAGGATTTCAAAGAGGAGTACCAAAATAAAATGAATGACGCGGAGTACCCGGATGAGTACGTTGGAAAGGACGACAACACCAACGGTAGCGTGGGAACCACACAGAGCAGCAAGGAAAATGCAAGCAGCGAGAATGCAGGCAACGAAAATGGAAGCAATGTGAAGGAACTAAAAAATAAAGAAAACGAAAGCTTTTTAGAGAAAAACGTCAATGGACAGACAGAGGAAGAAATTGAAAAGCGCAGCACCTTTGTGTCTAGATATATAGGTAACGACAACATGGACGATAATTACAATGACGAAAATTCTGATGAGGACAGCTTTCTAGAAGAGGACTCGTACAGCTATAATGACGATGAGAAGAGTGATGACACTTACGATGACTACTTCGAGGATAGCTTCTTGGAGCGCGGAAAACTCGGAATGCCATACAGTGATTACTACGAGGAGGACGCTGATGAGGAGGGTAAGCCCAGGCAGCGAACCCCACAGAAGCGCAAGCGCTGATACAGAAAGCTCTTAAAACTAAAAACCCTGAACCATAACCTCTTAATAACTTCATATTTCCCTGTCACTTCTTAACCTCCCCGCCTTCTTCCACAGACACCAAGGAATCCAACGAAGACGTCTTCGATAACCACCACCTGAACGAGATGATCAACACCAACGATTTGCACTCCTTTATCCAAAAAGACATGGGATACATTGACGAAATAATGAATGACAACGTAACTATAAAGGATGCAGTGAAGAAGGGATCCAAAAAGGCAACGAACCAGGCCATGTCCAAGGATAACCTTATTAACGAGGAAGAATTTATAGAGACAGAATCCTTTTTGGATGATGAACTAAATGGATTAATGAAGGAAAATATGGATGCTTCTAAGTCAGATGCGAAAAAAGCTACAGCCACCTTGAGGAACTCGGAAAAAAAGAAAAATGCGACCAGCGCTGAGGGTAAGGGTAGCCCCTCGAAGGGCAACGCGGGCAGCTCGATCACCGCAACCAACACAGGAAATGCAGCCAACCCCACTACGAAGAGCAAGAGAGAGACGAGCAAAAATCAAACCGATTTGTCCAACGAAGATGTTTTCAATGACGAACTCACAGAAGAGGTCATTGCAGATTCGTACCAAGATGGAGGAGATCTAGAAATCGAGGCAGGTGAAAGTCCTACAAATTCATTTGACGACAAGCTGCTAGACCAAGGAGTGAATGAAGACACCCTGCTGAACGATAACAACATGATTTACAACGCGAACATGGTTCCACATAAGAAGCGAGAATTGTACATCAATCCGCACAAGCATACCTCTTCGACAGACAATAAAAGTAGCAAACACCACACGGCGGACGTCGACGCCTTGGGTAAGTGCCGCGCGGAAAAAAAAAAAGAGAATAGCACAATAGGGCAATAGGAGGATTGGAAAAATGAAGGAAAAAAACAAAGCAAAATACGAATTTTTACTTTCATCCTTTTATGTTTCCCTTTTCATCTCCCACTTTTATGCCCGCTATTTACAGACAAAAAACTAAAGGCTCACGAATTGCTCGAACTGGAAGACGGAGAAGGTAACTTTTCCCGTTGCGCAGGGGTTCACTCTGCTTCCCTGCAAAGTGTGCATCGTGTTTATGTGAAATGTAGCGGGTTGGCAGTGCCTCCTTGTTCAGCCGCTTCCCAGGGATGTGTCTCAAGTTCGTGCTGGAACTTGGCGCACAGTCTGCACACCCTCAAACGACAATTTACATCTAGCCGCAATCTTTTGCCCCTTCCCCTCTTATAGGAAAAAACTCAGTGATCGTCGAAACGGAAGAAGTGGATGTTGGTAAGGACAGCAGTCGCTTTTAAAAATTCACCACAGCTTGTGCAGTGCCCCATTGTCGCGAAAAGGACCTCATTTTAATTGAAACATTTTGCGAATAATTAATTCCACCTCCCCCGCTTACTATCTGCTTTTTTTCTCTCTCTTTTTATCCTCCCCTTTTGCAGACCTAAACGGAAAAAAGTCAAGCAGCTCGGTGTCCTTTCTCAGCTCCGTAGTTTTCTTACTCATCGGATTGTTATGCCTCACCAGTTAGAGGACAGAAAAAAAGGACCTTAAATGGAAAGAAAAAAAAAAGTTATCCTGAAGATGTACACCTGTTGATGATAGCACTACTCTGATGTGTACACAAATTGCAAGTCGATGGGGAAGTGGAAAAGAAAAAAAAAATTTTACAGAAGAAGCAGACAAGTGAACTACTACCCACGTGTGAGCATATCAAGCCAGCCGCACATACATCTTGTCCGAAACTCACCCCTCATTTTTAGTTTTTTTTTTTTTTTTAATTTTTTACTTTAGGCCCTATCTTTGTGTATTTAATTTTTGTTTGTTTCTGTTGTTTGTTTTGCGGTTCGTTTTGTGGCTTTATTTTGTGGCCCTTTTTGTGGACCAGTTGGTGGCCCCTTTGAGGCTTCATTCTTCGGCCCCCTTCCGCTTCATCATCCCCTCTGTTGTTTTTTTCACTGCGATTTTTTAAAAAAATAATTTTCCAGACGGGCTATAGGACACAGTGTCGCCTACGTAAAGAATTTTAAATAAAATGCTTCTTTTTTTCCCCTCGCTCGAGGAAGGGTCCAGCGCTTCTGTCTCTTGCAGACACAAATTGTGCCCTTCGCCTGTTGTGCTGTCTCGGAGGGCAGGCACGCCTTACGGGGGAGTCCCGGGCCATATCCAACCGTGCATGGCATCCCCCGCGTTGCACCCCCAGCGTGGAACTTTTCAGTAGCAATTTTTTTGGTTCTCCCCTTGTACAACAGTTACGCTTAGGAGATGAACCACTGGGTGTGGACCCCACGAGGCCGGCAACCCGCCCCCCTCCGCTCAAGGAGAATTATATACATAATGGGGCATCATCGTGTGGGCGACGCAGTTAAGCTTATGTTATGCATGCCTATATAACGCAACGAACGCATATATGCGATAGTGTTGATCTTGCGCGCCATCTCTTTCTGCTCGTTTGTCGAAAGGGGCAGGCGACTTGGAACGGCTAGCCAAGGAGTTCGCGGTGACCTGTGCAAGGAAAGAAGTGCCTACCGATAGGCTTCCTCGCTGTTTCTTCTCTGATAACTATTTTTCTTCGCCCCGAAGCATCGCGCCCACGGCTAAAAACTAGTTAGAGGTGTATTTTGCAGAGGCGGTTCTCCCAAAACATGCTTCTTCCCGTGTAGCCACCTTGCGACGGTGCCGCCTTGTCACCTCTTCATAAGAGAACCTTTTTTTTGTCGGAACCGTCGTTGAGATGGTGTTCCCCAGTCGAGTAACCAAAAGCATCACAAAAGGGACACTCAAAAAAAAAGAAAAAAAAAAAAGAGAGCAAAATGAGCAAAGTGAACAAAACGAACACCCAGAGGAACGAATGAGCGGCGAAATCCAATATGAAGGGTTTTCGCGACTCTCCTGAGGATCCCACTTTTTTGCAACGCCCTTAAGAAAGGGGTCATATTTGTGGTGAAACAGTTGGGGCAAAAATCCTCGATACAATTGAGTTCATCCTTGTAGAACCTCCTAGCAACGGAGGGGAGGAAAAAAAAGGAGAAAAAAAAGAGTTATGTGCCAAAGCGGTCTTGAAGACGAAGCAGATGGCGTCACCCACCCATAGCCATGCAGGTACGTATTCATGCACCGAGCTATGCGTGTACTCACATAAATCTGTATGCGCGAAAGCAAGGCGTCGCCCTCCCCTGTACGCCGTTTGACCCCAACTGGCCCCCTGCAAAAGCGTCCGCACCCCGCCGCCGGAGATCTACACGTGAATGTGGTGCGCAGGTGACCGTGGCCCAGATCGAGACAACACAAGTGTGGCGAACCAGTTATGCTTTCAGAGGAAGAGGGGAGCAGAGAAAAGGCAACCACTAGTAGGAGAATTTTGAAGAAGCGTAACTTCGCCATCGCCGTGGCAAAAAGCGTCTATTCCATGTCTGGCTAAGGAGCAGGCGTAGTCTTTTCACCAATTCGGCACTTCTCAGCCTAAACACTTCTCAGCTTGTCCACTCCGCCGCCTGGCCACTTCTCAACCTCTCCGCCTCGCCACTTCTCTGCCTCTCCAGTATGAACTTCCCGAACATCTCGAAGAAGATGGTGGCCCCGGGAGGGGGGGGGCTGAAGCACAGCGCGGGGGACGACAAGGGGGGGGAACACATCACGGGGAACTTCGACCCCACGGCACTGGAAAGAGGAGCGAAGGCTCTGAAGGAGCTCGACCAGTCGTCGAACTCGAAAAAGGCATTCGAGCTAATCAAGCTCCAGGAACTGACCAAGCAGAAGGAATATGAAAAACAAATGGAAGAGCTATCACTACAGAAAGCGCAATACCTTAGCAATAAAATGAGGATTGAAAATGAGGAGAAAAGGAAAACTATTAACTACCAACAGGAGCAGGAGAGAATCACAGCTGAATACAAAACCAGACTTGAAGCAGAAGCATATCAGAAAAAATTACTAGATCAACAGAGGCAAAACGAAGAATGGCTAAAAAATCAACATGAACAATATTTGAGGCAAGAAAACATTCGAAAGAGAAACGAGCTGGAATTATTAAATTTAAAAATGAAACAAATCAAAGAAGAAAAACTCTTGGAAAGAGAAAACATCAAGGCAAAAATACAAGAAGAAAATAAAGGACTCATAGAAAGAGAAAGGAAAAATCTTGACATACATTTGAAGACGTTAAGATTGAAAGCAGATGAGGAAAGGAAAACCAAGTTAGAAAGTATAAATAAATATTTTGAGCAGTTTAATAATTCTATGTTTTTATTTTTAAATGATAAGGAGAGGTTGTACCGATTTGTCCTGGTAGTTACGCTCACATCTGTTGGGATTTACACAACGAAGCACACCACTAGACTGATACGATCCTACGCAGAAACGAAACTGGGGAAGCCAAAGCTCATACGAGAAACGTCCCTATGGCATATTAACAAATTTTTTGACATTTTTAACATAAAAAAGAACATTGTTTTGATGAAAAAAGTTTTAAAAAGAAGAAACAAAAATCAGGAGAGTAACTTCTTTACCAACATCGTTTTAAATGAAGAGTTACAAGAAAAGTTAAGCTGGTCAATTAATAGCTTAACGAATTCGAAAAGGTATGACCTTTATTTGAAGAATATTTTACTTCATGGTCCACCAGGTACAGGAAAAACTTTGTTTGCAAAAACGCTATCCCATTTTAGCAATTTCGATTATATAATAATCAATGGAGGTGATGTGAGTGCCCTGGGGGTTCATGCTTCGGTAGAGTTAAACAAAATTTTCGATTTTATAAAGCGAAGGAAAAATAAGAAATGTGTCATTTTTTTTGATGAAGCTGAAGCGTTTCTTAGAAGAGGGAGAAATGAATCATCGGCTCACTTTTCAGAGAGCCTTCGGAACGCATTGGCTACTTTCCTCTACCACACAGGAACGGAATCAAAGAAATTCTGTATCATTTTAGCTACCAACTGTAGGGAGATCCTGGACCCAGCTGTCATTGATCGAATTGATGAGCAGTACATTTTTGATTTCCCAAAAATTACCGAAATTAGAAAAATGCTTTCTCTTTATTTTAATAAATACGTCTTCCCTTTGAAGAAGTACGACATACTTGTCGACTCTTCAATCGATGATCTCTACTTGGATGTTTTAGCTAGTCGTCTCGTTGGTTTATCCGGGAGACAGATTTCTAAGCTTTGCCTGAACATACAGAACTGTGTGTTCGGTAGCAATTCTAAGGTTGTTTCGAAGGATCTGATCGATTTAATCGTTAGTTGGAACTTAAGCAATTCGTTTGAAGCTCGCGGGGAGATGCAGACAAACATGCACGGCGCTGCTCCTACCCCAAGGGGATCCGCCAGTGGGATCTCGCCTGGTGCCAATAAAGAGGGCGAATCAAAATCCGGGGAAAACTCCGGGAAGAACTCTGGACCCGACATGGGCGTCTGCAGGGGTGCAAACATGGAATCCAACTTGGGGGGGAAATCCAGCACCGTAACAGCCTCCATGGCAAGATCGATGACAGGGCTCAATGGGGATGATTCAAAAGAGGAAAATTCAACTCAGACGAAGAACAAAGTAGTGATGCAGAACTGACAGATGGGGGCAC
>NW_008481845.1:436073-445568 GCF_000524495.1 Plasmodium inui San Antonio 1 | reverse complement strand
ATATATGGCTGCAGGAGGGCTACCCTAAAGCGGTCACACTTGATTTTTTTGCATTTTTTTTCTGTCACCACTCCGTTCTGTTAACCCCTGTTTGTTACTCCTCTTTTTTTGCGCGGCACTTCCAACGGCTAATCAGTGTACGCAATTTAAAAGCGCTGCGCGAGGAAAGCCAGCTTTTTATTCAAAAAGGGGGAAGTGAGTTCTTCTCCTGCCACGTTTTCTTGTCCCTTTTAATGCCTGGCGTATGAAGTTTACCTTCGCAGCGAAGAAACTTTTTATTTTAAATTCTCCCATTTTTTTTCGTATGAGTAATGCATTGCATTGTTTAATGGTGTATACGGTAACCTGCGCGTTTTCTACCCATGCGCAGGGGCACCTGTGCGCGTGGACGGAGACATAATGGTCCTCATAAGTGCACACATAAATGTTTCCGCCAGGGGGCTTCTTCACAGAGGAGAACAAACAAGGACGCACCGAAAGAGCCACTATAAGAGGCTGCCTGGGTAGTGTTCCCTTCGCTGCAGTGTGAGGAGTCCGCGCATCCGTTGTTATCAGCTGACTGCCCACACGTTCCTGCACTACTGTCACTTACACGCAGTGCTAGGACATATCTCCGTCCAGCATTGCGCGAGGTTCGTGAATAAACGAGGAACTGATTTTTCCAGTCGAGTACGAGCTCTCCCCGTCCAACCCCAAACCGGGAAAACACTACTCGATGTGCATCTTCCCCCGTGAGAAGAACAGGGAGGGGCGTTCCAAGTGGAATAACACCGAATGAGTAAAATAACGCAACGAGGGAAGGAGAAGTAGTAGAAGCACCTCATTTTCTGCCTTTACCCCCCGCTAGAGGTGATAAGAACGCCACTTGCCGCTTTCTGTTTGTACCTTTCCGCTTACCGATAGGGTTAATTGCGCGACACAATGGAGGGAACGCTGGAAATCATCGGGGAGGGAAACAAAATGATAGTGCTGAAACAGACAAGTGGGGTGAAGATCAGACCTCCTTTTAACGACAGCAGGGGGGTAGCCAAGTCGGGAAGGACACCCACGAGAAGGTCCCTCTCGCCAGACGCGTACTTCCACATATTGAGGCACATCCACTTCTACAGCTACATATTTCTAAAAAACTCAGTGATCAAAGTGGTGAAGGAAAATGAAGTGAAAAATGTTAATATTACTCTGCAGTATTATTGGCTAAATAAAATATGCTACAGGCATGTCAAGATATTTGAAAAGAATCTGCTTGTTAATAACAATTTCGTCGTGTTTGATTCTCAATTTAGCGACTTCGTTGGGGATTCGCTGTACTGGTACACACGTGGCAGTACCTTGCCTAGTAGAGTTATCAGCAGAGCCAATTACTTCCTCTTCGATGGAATGGAAAAAATCAGGACGTACTTACTCCGATATTACAACAGATTTTTAGCCTATTTGAAGGAGAATTCAGCTCACATTGCAGAGGACATTTGGAGAGACATGAAGGCATTTATTAAGCACACAACCGATGAGAAAAAATTGCACCACGTGAAAAGCCAAATCGTTTCATATCTGAAGCAAATGAATTACAAAGATCTTTTCCCCCAAGTGTTGCACTGTTTTGAGATATACATCAAACGGTTAAAGCATTTTGAACGATTGAAAAAAAGAAAGAAAAAAATGATTTCAACTGGTAAGGTTATATTTAAGACAATTTACGACTCGCATAATTTTATTTATCGTAACAAGTCAAGGAAAAGTCGCATTGGGTATGTGGAAGAAAATTTATTTTCCATTCCCTCCTTTTTGCTTCAAACCGGTGGAAATATAAAGACGGGGGAGTCACAGGTGGCCCTTCCAGAAGATTCCGCAATGGGAGAGGCGAGTGAACTGACGCCTAACATCAATTTCTCTGACCAGTACATAAGCGTCGAATTAAAGTTTAAGTGCGGAATGGAGGACTACAATGACATGTTGGACCGATACAACATACAACAGTTAATAAAGCAGAGGAAGGACCACTCCAGACATTTGTCCCTTTACGTGCCAAGCAATTTTTTCCAGCTGAATTACTGGGAGATATTTAAGAATTTAAATTTCGTCTTTCTATCTCATAGCAATAATGTGAACCTCTACGTCAATGGTAGGAAGAGGGTGGACATGGCCATGCACTCGGCGGACCACTTCAAACATCTCTTTTATGGCGATCCGCTTGGTCCGTTCAATGGGGGCAAGGACCCACAGGGGAAGCTCTACTTGGTCCACCTAAACAGTCAGCGAGGCGATAAAAGTGCTCTGCCTTGTGGAGACACGGAAAACGCGTCAGACGCGGCAAACAGGGCAAACACGGAAGCGCCTTCTCCAGAGGGAGAGGCAGCCCCCCCAAGGGGCAAACGAACCGGTGACGCCACGATCAACGATTGCATAAACCAGTTGAACCAGATACAAATGAAGATGTCGTGGAAGTACGCCAATAAGTACAACATTTTGGACTACTGCCATAGGGTTGGTTCAGACCCCATCCTGGAAGAGGGAATCTGCGGTTTGCTGGCGCAATGCACCCATGAGAAGCGGCCATCCTTGAAATGGCCCCACAGAAGAAGCCTCTCATATTCGGGTCTCCCCTACAGTAACTACGCCTACCGCAACTACATTTTCAGCAACAAGTTCTTCTTCAAGTACTTCATTCCTTGCACGTGCCAGGAGTTGAGAAGCGTCTTGTTGAGCCTGAAAAAGGGGGACTACTGCATGTGTATTAAAAAATTGGTCGCCATCTTCGACACCTACAAGGATATTTACTACCTCAATTTGATAGCACTGTTGAACAACGCAGCGCATATTATTTGCGAGCGATGCGCCGTAGTAGCCCCAAGGTACCTCCATGATAGTTCTGTCCTTCCGGTTAAAAGGAGGGAGAACCCCCTTTGGAACGTCAATTTGGTAGAGCGTGAGAAGAACAAAGGAGAATCATCTTCTAGTAGTGGCCGCCACCATGGCAACCAGCGTCGGAACCGTGCCACCGTCTTTATCCTTCCAAGTGATATGAAGTGCCCCCTCAGGGAGTGGAAAAGAGATTTACTCCTCTTCATCAAGGAAGCAAAAACTGACAAGACGAAATGGAAAAAAATATTCAAGGGGAGATTCACTCATCTGAGGGAACTCTACACCGAAATGAGTGACACGTACAGGAGTATTTTGAACAAATTGCAGGAGGATTACCTTACCATGTTCATGCAAAAATTGCGTGTACAAAAAAAAACGTGGAACGAAATGCGTATCAAGGTTGAAGAAAATTTCATTCATAGAGTAAAACACGACTTTGTCTATCTCTACGATGGGAAGGTAAAGACAAATTATTACTACAACTGGTTCATTACGAATCGGTTTACCCTGACGGTGAAGCTATACTTCCAGCAATGCCAGTACCTCCTCGGGGGATTGCTGAACTATATTCAAGTTATGTGCAGAGAAAAAGGCTATGAACAGCGGGTCAGCAAAATGATTGCTCATCTCCAGTGCAGCGTCAAAAAGGCACTCTCGAATTACAAATCAAAATATGAGTCCAGCTTTGAAATAGGGAATATCTCCCATTTTATAGAGCGACAAGGTGGAAATGCCAGCCTCATAAACTACCTCCTCTTCCATAAGAATAAATTGAACACGGATAGATTCATCATCCAGACCAGTGAAAAAACGGAAAGGCTAGTCATGCTGACAAACATTATAGAGAAGGAAAAATTCTTATTTTATAAACTTCTCTATTTCCACTGCTTCAGTGCTGGACAAGTTCAAATTGTGCACTGCATGCTACGTCTGATCAAAACATTTGAGAGGTTATTTTTTTTAAAAAAAAGTGAAGACATTTTTTCCAGCTTTGCTTACTACCGTGCAAGTTTGGAGAATTTCACCTCCCCGGAGAGGAAGAACAGCTATATTGCGAGGAACAGACACTTGTCCCGTTTTATTGACGTCAAGCGACTCAGGCGCCTCTCCCAGTGTGTGTTAAGCAGCGCTGAGGAGGGAACTGATCTAACAAACACCCAGGCGACTAATCAGAGGGGCACCCCTAAACATGCCGTCTTCACGTACCTACAGAATACACACTTCCTTCTGGGCAACGAACTCCTCATCGACGCCATAGGAACAGTGAACAAGTACTCCAAATCGAAGCTGGCTTATGTCCAAAGCGAAATGAAAAATCGTACACGCAAGCTTTACTATGGACTCTACCGCAATATGAAGCAGTACGGCAAAAAATACACACCCATGTATAAGCCCAGATTGAGAAGGAAGGTAAACAGGAGGAAGTTAATTGGACACATGTTAAGCAGCCGAACGTTGATAACGATGGACCATTTTGACTATCTAACTAGTGAGCCATTTAAGTCGAGATTGGACAGCAACACAATTATAGTGAATCGGAAGAAGGACATCCCGAAGAAGGCCCTTAGGATTTACAAGAATATGATTTTTTTCGTATGCCGCTTTTTAATAAGTAGGACCCTGTGCGATAACAGTACCATTTTTAACATTTACGCGAAGGAAGACAACAGGTACGACGATGCGGAACTGCTGCAGACGCTGGAAGCAAATCGATTCAAACCACTAATTGTGATGCGAAGGGGCAGAAGACGACGACCACGCGGAGTATCAAGCGTGACGTATGCGAACGGTGTGGAGAACCAGGATGGTAACGCCATTCAGGGGGAAAACGCAGAGAATGGAAATCAGCAGAGTGGCGTCCCTACCATACTGTGTGCTAAGAGGAAGAACAAAAAATATATCCCTACGAAAAGGTTCACCTCTAATGCATATCCACTCAGAAGTACCCATCTCCGAAGGGAAAAAGAAAGATGCAGCAGAGAGGATAACAGGCAATTTCAAAAAGTGGTGGAGAATGCCTATATGCCTCGCGGGAGTAAGAAAATATTTTACCGCATTAGTCTGATTGACTTATCCATGAAGTCGCTAAGTAAAATGAGTTACTGGGAGAAGCAGATGTGCCAGATAATCTCCCTCTACAAGACTCTATGCGAGATTTAGTTTTTTGGGGTTTCCTTTTTGCTACTCTTTATTTGCCTCCTTTTTTTGCTTCTTTTTTTTTGCCACTTTTTCATTTGCCTCTTTCTTTTGCCACTTTTTCATTTGCCTCTTTCTTTTGCCTTTTTTTTTTGCCTTTTTTTTCGTGTGTGCATGGGGTTGTCATCCGTCGGATAATTTTTTCCATTTGGCTGTGTCCCTTTGGACAGACATTAACCACACCCTACGCGCAGCTCGCCAGGATGTTTTTTAAAATTTCTTCCCCCTAATGCACCCCCCTTTTTTGTCACACTCACGTCAACACAACTGATGCATAGAAGAAGTAAAGTCTTGAACTCACCACTTTATACGAACGTTTGGCGGTACACCTAAAAGGAGGGCATACCTAAGGTTTTTCCCCACGTGGGATATTGCGTTTCCATGAGGAGAGACCAAAAGGGTATTCCCTTCTTGGATATATTTGCCCCCGAACGTTTTCTTCTCCCCTCCCTCTTTATCAAAAAAAAAGAAAAAAAAAGGGGCACCTTAATTTTATGCCCTTTTTTGATGGATTAACAGGTTGATTCCCTCCTCCCCACGGCAATTTAAGTCATCGGGTTACAAGGCGTGAGGCGATAGCGGCAAATGGGGATGCCCACCCCATTGACGTTAAAAACGTTTTTCTGCCAACTGGGGACATATGCATTGCCGAATTGTTTCGCTATCATCGAAATGGGGCAGCTCCACGAAGGGGGGCACTCACCAGACGTAAACGTAATAGATAATTGCCATCCCAATTAATGTCATCCTTTAGATTCATTTTTTAAAAAAATAGCATCGCTGAGTGTATGGTCGATCAATTCGCCATGACGCGACGAGGTTTACTTTGGTGAGTCCTTTTGTGCGAAGTTGCATAGCCATTTATAGACTGTGACAAAAAGGAGGAGGAGGAGGAAGGAGAAGGGGAAGAAAAAAGATATTCTCTGACCTATATGCAGCTAGTGTGATCATCCGAATTGGGGAGGTACCATTTCGCAACGGCTCTCTATACCAAGGGGGACGTCCTAATGGAGGGTGCACTTTACGGAGGAGCGAAAAAGAGAGAGCCCACACGAAAGTTTGAAAAGGAACGTGGGTGGGTGTACGTCCCCCATTGGATGCACAAATCTGGAGATGCTCGTCTGCTGAGCACTCCCATGTGCCTCCCCTCTCTTTGACAGCCCATCGAAGGCATCCAACTTGAAGCCCCAGAATGAGCGAAAGCAAGGGGAGAATAAAGTTAAAAATTCATCTCGGAAATGAGGCGGAGAATAAGGACCGAGCAGTGGCGAGCGAGAAGGGGAAACCCGTCAAATCGATCGACTTGAAGAGGAGGAGTGGTCATGAAGAAGATGCGTCAGATGGGAGAAGGGACGAAGGAGAGAGCAGCGAAACGCTGAACGAACGATACGGGGGCAGTTGCAAAGGTCGCAAGAAGCACAGGAGGGACAACCTCGAAGAGAGAATTACGACCATCATTTCGAAGCTGACCAGAATAGCCTGCATTTGTGAGGACAAGAACAACCACGTCACTGACAACAACAGTGTAACGCACAGTCGGGAGAATAGCAACGAGGGAAGCCGCGACCACAGCCGAGAGGATAGCCGCACACACAGTAATGATAACAGCCGGGAGTACAGTCGGGGGTATAGCGGTGGGTGCAGCGTCGAGAACAGCCGCGAGGACAGAAAAGAAAATAAAAACTCCCGCATCTGCAGGAAACTTACCAAGGAAATGTACAAATACGAAAAGAGTCTCATGAGTCTCAATAGCTTTATTAACGATAGGAAGAACACGCTGGATGAAATTACCTTCCCTAACGGACTAATCAGAGCAGTGGATAACTACCAAAGTGCAGACGTTTGGATTTATAATTACCTTCTCGTGGAGTGCAAGAAACAGAGCGATAAGTATCGTAACTTAATACAGAACATTGCCGCGTTCGATAGCACTCTCAGAAATAAAATTATGAATGAAGAGGCTCATGGGATCACGATGCCTGTGTATGCCCCCGTTGCTCCCAGTAAGCTGGGGGGCCTTCCAAAGGGAGGGAAGAACTACTATGAAAATGTGCACGTGCCGAAGGAGCTCGCGGGGGCATACTTTGAAGAATTGAAGAGGCGCAAGACGGGGGGTGGGGGGTGAGAGGCGGCACGGGCGAGGGAAGTGAAGCGTGAACTGCATCGCGAACTGCATCGCATACCGGAGCGCAAGCGTCACCCCAACTGGGCACTAACACGAAGGATCACATGTCTGTACCCCCATTATGTGTAACCTCCTATTTGTCTGGCTCACAACATATAAGTGCGGTCCTCCTGTTCAGTTATTTATTTGTTCGCCGTTACCCCCTCCTGTTTGGTGCTAAATTTTGTTTCCCTTTTCCCAAGGTGTTGAAGTGGGCCAAAGATCGTAGTCTGGATACTCAGCTTCGGATGCAATGGTGTCGCTGCTGAGCCTGGCGAAGTGAACAAGTTGCGACGAAAATTAAAGTAAAATGTGTGCACTTTTCGCAACAAACTTTTTTTTACAATTGCGCTTATATTTGCCGCGAAGTTGTATTTTGCTCTAAATTGTAAAGTTTTACATGTGTGATTGTTTACAAGGGAAGGTATTATAGCAATTCTTTTTTTTTCTCTTTGTAGGGACTCATGTGTATGCATCTCGCACATGGGAAACGCTTAATTTTTTTTTTTTTTTTTTTTTTTTTTTTTTTTTCATTTTGTTAAATTTGAGTATCGGACAGGTACATTACGTCTCACGTACGTAGGAACTCCTTTGGGGGGGAAGCGGTCTGTCCACTCGGGCATACTTCCGACTGGGACCTACCGAAGGGCAAATAACAAAATCGGCTGAGGAGTACCCCTTTGCAGCAAATGAGTCGATACAAACATGCAGGCTTTTTTTTACTGTGGTTACCCTTGTCACTATGGGGATTGGTCCCCCCACCCCTCCTCGCCATTATCGAGGCACACTACCCAAATTATAGCCCTCCATCAAGTAGCTTATTTTTTTACATAGTGGCCCCTTCTACGAAGGTGGGACATGAACATAAACTGCGTTTCTTCTTCGTGGTATTCCTTCCTCAGCTGCGTTGATAATTCCCTCACCTACTTCTCACTGCACCATTCAACGATTAAAAAGGAGCCAACACTTGTTACGCTTTCAAATGTGCTACATTCCTTTGTGCATGTTTTGGACGTTTTTTCTTTTTTAAAGCACTTTTCCAATCTCGAATGTCGGTGTGCAGCTGCGCCGAGAAGTTAATTCGCCGCACTTCCCTAGCACGTAACACCTGAATGGGCACAATTGAAAATGCCTCTAAGGTGGAGGTGAAGTCTCATCACAACATCATGGCTGTTTCTTTCTTTTACAGCGCACTTAAGATTGATTGTACATTTGGGAAGAGCGCCTGGTCTGCTTGTGAGTTCGTGGATATAGGAGGGGCACGGCATAAGCAGTGAGCAGATTAATTGGCTTTCCTAATACAGTCCCTATTTGAGTGAGTTTGTCCGCCTACATAAACTTGAGCAAGTGCGCGCGGGGTGATACAGTGTACATTTCTCAGCGTGCTTCTCCCCTTGGTGAACGAAAAATTGGTTTCTGGCGCGAGCTCGCTGCGTCCTTTGCGCTACCATAATTGCTATTCCAATATTTCCCCTACGGCTTGACGACGGAAAAATGTGCTATTCCTTGCTTGGCGCCCTTTTCCACAGAGAAGCTCCATGGAACATTGCAGAAGGGGGAAAAAACAAAAAAATAATAAAATGGAACGGGATGATACGCAGCAATGCACAGCGAAGAGGAAGAAAGCGTGGCAAACCGCAGCAAAGAGTGACAGAGCACAGCAAAATTGACCTTTTCTCATTTTTCCCCAAATCATCCTACACAAATTGCACGAGGCGGCATAAGAATAACCTACACAGGAACATACAGCATAGACGTTTCTGCTTTCCCTGTTGATGAGCTTCGACATTTTTACTTCCTCCATATTATATGCATCAATCCGCATAAAATTCCGTCCAGTCCATTTCTGAGTTAATATGTTGGCCCCACCCCACCTCCGCGTGGGGATGTGGTACGTCCGTAGGTACGTGCATAGCATGGCGTTCGCATAGTTGATAGGCGTCACCCGTCCGCGCATACCTTCCGATGGCGCCGCTTTTAAAATGAAACCTTTGCGCCTTAATTATTTTATTTTTTATTCATTTCTTATCTGTTTTTTATTTATTTATTTTTTTCTTTCTCGTTCTCTTCACCAGCCGACTTCACGTTTCATCGTACGACCGAGAGGGGTGCCAAGTTTCTTCCGTTTGAAAATTTACTCCACATTCATCATTTGCGAAGTACGTGCGTATTTGTACATGTTTGTGTAGTTTGTACAGTTTATGCAATTTGTACACTCTGTGCAGTTTGTGCTGTTTGTGCAGTTTGTGCTGTTTGTGCAGTTTGTGCTGTTTGTG
>NW_008481845.1:405033-435793 GCF_000524495.1 Plasmodium inui San Antonio 1 | reverse complement strand
TGTGCAGTTTGTGCTGTTTGTGCAGTTTGTGCTGTTTGTGCAGTTTGTGCTGTTTGTGGGGTTTGTGCAGTTTGTGGTGTTTGTGCAGTTTGTGGTGTTTGTGCAGTTTGTGGTGTTTGTGCAGTTTGTGGTGTTTGTGGTGTTTGTGCAGTTTGTGGTGTTTGTGCAGTTTGTGGTGTTTGTGCAGTTTGTGTAGTTTATACATGTTTGTACGTACAGCCGTGCGCCATTACGTTTCGAGGAGCGTCTGATGGACCTCCACATAGTGTGAAAAAAGAATGGCATATCATGCCTTTTTCTTTCCCCCGCCGAAGAATTAAGCGCGCCGCTACGCTTACGTATGAATGTACCAGTACAGAGGACATAAAAATGTAGAGAGGGGGGCGCGTTTCATTGCAGCTCCAGCCGTTTTTTTCTTTTTTTTTTTTTTTTATATTGAGTCACATAGAAATATTGTTAACATGTTTTCAAAGTGGGCATATATATATTACACAGGTATGTATACAAACGTGTACAGAAAAAGAAAAAAAAATATGCTTACTTTGTGGATACATATATAAAATTTTATTTATGTTTATGAGAACATATGCGTGCTGACCCCCAACCCTCTGGTCTTCCTTCCTTTTTCCTTTTCCATGATTCCTTCCCATTTGAACATTTTTTTCTTATTTTTTTATTTTCCGCCAGCCATCTTGCTTCAGTTTATCCATATATTTTTTTTCTTCATACTTAAGTAGTATATACGTGTCATTGCAGAGGTATACACGCATCTGTGTTTTTAAAGAATTTGTTTTTATCACCTTTTATCTTTCTTTTTCATATGCTTTTTTCCCCCTTTTTTGCCATTTTCGAAAGGAGTCCTTGGGAGGTGTGAATCAGCGCGAGGATCGGCAGGCGCGTGTGTATGCGCGGCATATGTGTACGCCTAAGAGGAAGCCATTTGTGCCCGCGCGCGGGGAGCGCCACGTTTTGCGCGATCATCCCGTTTGCGAAGATTGTCCCCTTTACCGCTTTGTTTGCTAACAGATCCTCCGTGAGGACGGCGGCAGAGTGGCCACGTTTGCCTCAGCCCACTCGTTGCATATACATCCCCCCCGTCGTGCAGGCGAAGGCGCACCAACGCACATGTAGCCAAAACGCCGCACCCCCACATGTGAAGGTGCCAACATCCAGTGCCTACGACCGTGCAGAACACACCAGCAGCAAGTACCCCACTGTACTAGCGGAAATTATTTCAAGCCGTTCGAACCATTGAGGCGAAGCTGTGGGAGGCCCCAAACGAACGACCACACCCACGTTTTGTGATCATCACTCTCCGCGAGTTCGTCCACAAGAAGGTCCACCCCTCGCTCCGTCCATCCGCCCAGCACTTGTGTACCTGTACGTCCACATACACTTGTAGCACGTGCGGGTAGTACACATGACTGTAAGCGTGAGTGTAATCGTAAGTGAAAGCTAACCGTAAGCGTTACCTTTATGCGCCCATCCACGTACACCCCCAAACCAGTGTGATAGTCACTCACAGCCGTGAACATTTTTAATTTCCCTCTCCCCAAGAGAAAAAAAAAAACTTTGGGAATGAAAAATTGAGAAGCAATGAAGAGGTAAAAATTGTGCAGGGAAAAAATAACGCAGTTGATATAGCAATTTATTTTAAAAAAAAAAAAAAAAAAAAAACAATTTCATATAATGAATAGTATAGCAGAAATCGAAAGACGTCAAAGTGAACATTTTAAGAAGTGTAACAGCACGAAGAAGAATAAAAAACGAGTTTGCGATTTCCGTAACTTCTCCAATCATAGGAGGGTTAAAAAAACAGCTGACAGCAGAAGTGACAGAGGAAACAAACATTGGGATGCAAACGCGGTAAAAAATAGAGCGATTTTTTTACACCGAAAGTTTTTTAAATCTTTAAAACAAATGGAGACAAATAAAGGGGAACAAAAAAAAACTTTTTTGAAAAATTGGAACATCAATTATTTATCCAACAATTTGAGCGCGTTTATGAAGGGTGCGGAAAACGTTGCTGGGGACAGGGGTCACAGCGCTAAAAGCGGGTACAATGGTAAAGGAGGCCTTAGTGGGCGAAGCGCGAACAGCTTCAACCACTGCTTTCTCAGCAGGAATGTCGACTCGGAAATGGGCGGCGACGGTCATAATGAGTGCAGCGGTCATAGTGAGGTGGGCGGCCACGGAGAAGGGTCTAGCGAAGTGTACAGTCAAGTGAATCACCGCAACGTCTACACTCCCGAGCAGAATAGCCCTAACTTGCCCCACACAGCGTACAAACAGGTACAGGGCAACGCCCCAAATGTAAACAACTTCCATCCTTATGAACATGTCCAGTCATCAACAAAGGAACATAATCACTACGCCGACATCCGAGGGGTATTGGAGAAGATAAAGAGCAGGAGTAGTCTATCCAATTTTGTAGGAACTGTGATTCAGGACGGCGTCAACGTTGTTAGCGACAAAATTGGTTCTTTCAGCGAGAGCGGCTACGCGGAAGACCCGAGCAGAAGCGACGACTGGAGTAATCACATCGGAAGCGCACATTATAGCAGGGTCAAATACGACTTTCCCTACGGAGATCAAACCGGAGAAAACGAAAAATACCATATAGCATCGAGCAATAACAGAACCACTGGTAATAGTAGCAGCCAAAATAACGGCAATGGGAATAGCCAACAGAGCGGAAAGGGTGGAAGTAGCACCCAAAATAACTATAACAATAAGGACACGGGGGGGGGAGGCACCAACAGCAACAACTACAACCATAGCGGTAGCGGCGGTTATAACAACAGTGCCAGTGGGTATGCAAATGGCAGATTCCCTAATGGAGCAGGGGGCAACGAAAACAATGATGGTGGCGACGGTGATGAGGATGGTAATAATGGGCACTACGGCCGAAGTGGCAGGTGCGATAATAACGGGGAGAGCAACGACGAAGACGATGATAACGAGGACGATAATGGAGATGGAGACAGCGATCGACATGGGGAGCGAAGAAACGATCCGAGTGGATACCAGAACGATCGAGTAGACAACCCGTGCGATCGAAACGGGACGATGTACTCAAGAAATAATGGCTCCTCCGCATCAGTAACGTCGTCCTATATTAACGCAGATGCCCAGGCATCGAATAGCGATGCTATGAAACATCAGTTCCAAAAGAGACGCAAGAGTGGGCGAACCACCTGTCCACCTGGAAACAACAGCAACAATAGGCGAAGCAGTAACAGTGCTAGCAGTGTCAACTTCGTAGAAGGAGGAAGCAGCAGCAACGGGTATGGCGAGTATAATAACAGCGAAGTCCAGTATGCCAATGCAGAGAGGAGGACCAACCTTAATGTAACGAGAAGAATAAAAGAGGGTAGCATTGAATATTATAATCCGTACACGATGGGAATGGGAGGTAGTCACAACAGATCCGCCACGGAAGCACCTAGTCATAACCGCGGAAATTACGACTGCAGTGATGGTCATTATGGAGATAACTACGGAGGAAGCGGCGCGGGGGGGAACTCCACCAGCAGTCGTGGGGGTGCTAGCCATGGGGGCGACCTCCTCGGAAGGAACAACAGAAGCAACAGCTACGGGGACATCCGAAGTAATGGGGACGGTGGGAACGACGGGAATAACGGAAACAGCGGAAGCACCAATAATCATGAGACCAACTTAGGCCCCACCAACTCTATGATGAAAAATATTGGGAATAAAAGAAATTACTTGGCCAATGTGAATTATAAGGACATGGGACCCAACCCCAGTTACTGCAAACAGGGCGACAGCAACAGCCACGTGAGCAGCCACAGGAACAGCTTCAGCAGCGGCGGGAACCACAGCAAGCAAATAAAGAAGGGCCGAGACTGCGGAGATAGCGGCGACAGTGGCGATAGCAACCATAGCAATCGTAGCGATGACCTTGGTAACTGCGACGATTGCCGTGATGGCGGCAATAATGACGACGGTGATGACCCCAATGACCGCAATGATCGTGACGACGAGGAGGATCAAATGCAGAAGCGACACGTGCACGGCACGAACTCGGAGATGCTCAACCCGGAGGACAGGAAGAGAGAAGCGGAAAAGTACAAAGTGCTGGGAAACCAAAGCTACAAACTGGGATATTTTGAATCTGCCATCGACTACTACACGAAGGCAATTTCATATGACAACACTAATCATGTGTATTACACAAATAGGGCCCTCTGCTATAAGAAGCAGAAATTGTGGAAGCTAGCCAACAGTGATGCAAGACAGGCCCTAAACTTAGAGGAAGAATCCGTAAAGGCACACTTCATTCTCGGATTGACCCTTCTACATCTGAACAGTTTAGAAGAGGGCTTAAAAAAGCTAACCAAAGCGAAGACCCTATCCAGCTATTTAAAAGACTCAAACGAAAGCGAAATCAACAGATACATATTGCAAGCGAAAAAGTTAATATACCTTCGAGACGAACAGAACAAACAGCTAACCTACACCGAGCTGCAGTCCTTCCTAATTGATAAAATTAACTTACTCAATCAAATTGGCTACATATCGAATGAGGAGAAGTTTTTACGAACTCAACAGACAGAGAATCTTTTCAAAGAGGTCTTAAATTCTTTCCAAAAGAAACAGATACCGGATTATTTGTGTTGTAAAATCTCCATGTGCTTAATGAATGAACCGGTCATTACTCCTAGTGGCATGACTTACGATAAAATATTTTTGTATGAACACGTTAAGCATAATGGGTCATTCGACCCGGTTAGTCGAGAGCAGTTCTCCATGCGAGAGGTTATTCCCAATTATGCCATCAAAGAGGCTACGGACAATTTTTTGAAGTCCAACCCGTGGGCCTTCGAGGAGTAACAAAGTTGCAGAGGGGGCACGCTTGTACGATAATGGGTGCCAGTTATCCGGTGTGACTGCGAGGCGGGAGAGCTACAAGGGGGAGGAACGTCTATATATATATATTTTATTTTTTTTTTTACTATCTGCACATTCCGAACGTCATGTCGTTTTAAAGGGAACTGAACGTTATGTGACGTTGAACCCATTTTTAAGCCCCTCCCCCTAATGCCATCTTTTGTGAATAACGAAGCGATCGTGTGGTTGGCCCCCCAGGTTGTTTCCCCTCCTTGTGGCTGTGCATGCGGTTGTGTGGGGCACCTCATCTGGAGTACGTCGTGTAGAATACGTCGTGCAGAATATACCGTGTGTGCAGCTTATCATGCGTGTAATTTCTTTTTTTTTTTTTTTTTTCTTTCCCATTTTGAAGAGGAAAAAGAATCTTGACGAGAGAGGAGCGAACGGGGCGCGCTAACCTGGCGTGCGTCTGTACCTATTTGTTGGCATATGACTGACCACTTCCCCCCCTCAAGCGCATCCTCGCCCCGCATGTGTATGACCTCTTCCCCCAAAGGGATTTTTTTCTTTATCCACCCCAGTTATTCCTCCCATTGTTGTTATTATTCCATTTTTTTAATTTTTTTTAATTACAAACCTTTTTTTCAAGTCCCAATTCGAAGCGACAGTACCGCCTACGTGGTTAATTGATAAGCCGGATTGCACGCTGTAGTCTCCAGGGGGGGATAAGCACTGCGTTTGTCACCTTAGCACCTGAGTGAGGAGAAAACTCCCCATTTTGGCCTCACCGACTGAGTATTACTAATCGATAGCATTTATATGGCCCCTGCGCTGATCATATCACTTTGGCTTCGTTCAGTGTAACCTTCTTCCCATTGTAGCATTTGGGATGCACTTCCCTCGCGGCATGCACGGTGGCTACTCTTCTTCTGCAGAGAGCTGCGCCGTTTGGGACATCGCATTTTTGATTTGCACTTCCCGTCGATGCTGCGAAATGGGGGAGCGAATTTGCCGAAAAGGTGCACCCTGAAACAATTGCCCCCCATAGATGATGTAACGGATCCAGTTAAGAAGCAAAAAAAAAAAAATAATGCCACATGGAGCGTCTCCGCTCAAGCCAAGGCAAAGCCTATCAGCAACAGGCGAACTGTGCGAATGGACGCAACAACGATGGTCGCAGTTTCTTTTTATCGTTGGCCCAAGTGATAACTACGCAGCATTATGTAGTATCCCTTAGGAGCGTTGCGTGTGCCAGTTTTTTTTTTACCATTGTGTGGAAGTTAATCGATTTGCTTGGATCCCCGCGGCGCATATTTTTTACAGAGTGGGGGTGTTTTGCCTCTCCACATCCGCGCCCTGAGCAATGAGCGGCTATAATGATCGTTTTTACTTCCTTGCTTTGGCTGGTAGCTTACTCGATAGTCCTCCTGAGCGTCTCCCTCGCATTCATTCGACAGTCCCATTCGGTCGTAGCGAAATCGAGTTCCTTAAAAAAGGCGCCGGGTGGGAAGTGCTATCTTCTAAGCAGTCATGTTAAGAGAAGGACGTCGCATCAGCTGCGGCCCCCAAATGGTGATGAGGACAGATGTAGGAGATGGTATCATATATTTTACTACCCTGATCACCGGGGGGGGAACCATTACCATGGCGGGGACCATCACCATGGGGGGAACCAACACCATCGGGGAAACTCCGAATTTGTTCGGAAGTTTAACAAAAGGAACTGTTTTCTAAAGCCAGCCATTTTTTCAAAAAGTGAGCAGCATAAACTCTGGGCAGATGTGCAGGATTCTTTTGGCCAGGGCGTCGACCATGGGATGGAGGAGCATGTAGACAGAGCAGCCACAAACAGAGAGAACCACCCCGTTGAGGAAGTAGGAAATACGGATGGAGACGACGAATTCGACCTCATTACCGACCACATCTTAGTTAGAAAAAATAGAAAATCCATCAAAGAACTCATGGAAGCAGGCATTTGGGGAGCCCCAAAAGAGAACCTCAAAATGATTAGAGAGAGGACAAACAAAAAAATAAATTGGAATTACATCCTAAAAAAGAACAACAAACTTTTAAGTGATAATGTTGACCACATATACAACGAAATTTACAGCAAAGAAAATGTGGATGATATTTTTTTCGTTTTCGATACGAACCCGTATAGCTATTTAAACATCACGATGAGTGTCTTTTCGCTGCACAAAATTACGACGAGTTATTTGAATGAAAGGCGACAGAGAGTAGGTTGTTCTTTTAGAGGAAAGAAGGTGGACGTGCTGCCGTCAAGTGGGCAAAGTAAGGATCCACTGAGGGATGACCGTCCGAATGATAACTTCCTCACCATGGACGGAGGCGGCGAGGACACCTACGGAGAGGTGGACGATCGGAACATCCTAAAGCTGAAGGAGGAGAGGAAGAGACTAAATGACATCACGCGGAACAGGAACTTTATGAGAATAGTAGGAAGCATAAACAAGCATCTTAAAATTATATATAAAATATTTTCCACAAATGAGAAGTTAACCACCTACGAAAAGAATAGAGACATGTACAAATTCATTCCCTACATAAACATCAAGGATATTATCACCATCTTGAGATGCTTCTCCATTTTGAAATTCGACCACACCAATATTTTTAAGTACATATATTTTTTCCTCGTTTTTTTTATGGACCAGTTCGATATGTACCTGCTGTGTGAGGCTGTGTACCTTTGCTTGGTGAAGAAGATTTACGTCCGCCCTCTCTTCCTCAACTTTTCGAAGCGCCTTCTGGGGTACCTGCAGAGGGGAGAAAGGGGAAGCAATAAGGGAAACATTACGGGAAGTGGTACGGGAAGTGATACGGGACGCGCTGATCCTGTGATGAAGGATGCCTCGAACGATGGCGCTATCGCGGCCGATGTTGCCTCGCTCTCACCGTACGACGAAGGAAACTTGGAAGTCTTCTGTCGCAACATGGAGCAGGCATTGCAGAGGGACGACCCCGAATCGGACTATTTCGCCTCCTCCCCCTTTCACATGAAGCACTTCAGCTACTCTCTCTACCACAATGCGAACTACTCCTCCTTAAACAACTCTCAAGATGAGCTGGAGAAGGGAAAGCAGCGAAAAAGTGATGAGGTGAACAGATTTGCTGCCCAAGATTTGAGACACGAGAAAACGGAATTTATCGATTCGGGAAAAGAACAAAGCAAGTCGAAGGAACCAACAGAAGTGACGTCTCCCTCCACGGTGGATAATCGACCCATCTGCTTCCCTGTCTACTGTCTCTACACCCTGTGCAAGTTCCCCTACACGAATGTACAAATATTAAATATCATCACGTCTCAAATTATGGAGAAAGCACCAGAGCTAAGCATAGAAGAGCTGATTCTCTCCTTTTACAGCCTCGCTGAGTTGGAGGTCGACTCTCCTAAGCTTTTGAATGTCCTCTTTTTGCTAATTTTTAAGTGTCTTCATTTTTTAGACCACAGAAATAACGGCCTGGTTACCAAGCTGATAAGAGCCTTGTACATGGTTGACGGGGAGATTTCGGCTCCTCCGGGTGAGGAGAAGCGCTGTGAAGAGGTGAAAACACTGATGCTGCATTATCTAGCCAAAATGGTCTTTCATAATCGAAACAACTACACGCCGATCGAACTGGTTGATATCATTCGGTACATGTCAGGCCTCGCACACATCGACAAGGAACTATTCAATTTCGTCTACCAGATGCCATTTTTACAAAATTTGAATCAAGACACATTGGATTATTACAAGAACAACGTCTATTTTAATCAGTCCTATTATGCGTACACCAAAGACAGCAGCGTTAACACTCCCATCGAGATAATGGTGTGTAAGCTGTACCAGTCGTACTTGGCATACCGCGCGTGGGGGGTGGGGTCATCAGAGACGGGTTGTTTGCAACAGGAGGGTGCTTCACCACAGACGGGGGACATCCCTGCTCTGCAAGCCATCCTCGTGCACAACGACAAGGTGAAGCCGTTTCAGTACGGACCAAGGCTGCTGCAGCTGCTGAAGCAAACCTACACAAACAACATGCGCATATCCTCCTACAGCTCCTCCTCACTGCACTACGAAATGGCAGACATAATTAAGAAGGATTTAAAGATTCCCTGCCATGTAGAATACGTGACAGACAAAGGGCTTTTCATTGACATTGTGATACTTCGCGAGGACTTGCTAAAATTCGATGCGTCTTTTTCTGGGCTTCGTAACATCGCCATAGAGGTGAATGGCCCGTTCCACTACAAGACCAAGTCATACAGCGGGGGAATTCCACACCTCAACACGAAAACGGTCGTCAAGCGGAGGTGAGCGCTAGCGGCGGGGGCGAGGCGGGTCGGCCTCGCTCCTCCCGGTTGATTGTTCCCCAGTTTGGCAATCTTTCATTTGTTATTTTATTTTCCCATTTTTTTTTCGCATCCTTTTTTCGCAGGCTGCTGGAGCACGACAACTGGCACGTCATCTCCCTCCCCTTTTGGGAGGTGAAGCCATGGTAGGTTCGGGAGTTCCACTAGGGAAGATGCGGGCACGGCAACCCACCTGGGCTTCTCACCCCCATTTTTTTCCTATTTTTGCCCCATATTTGTCTCATTTTTTTTCCACACTTGTCTCTTTTTTGCACCTCTCCCCAGGTTCAGCAAGAGCAGAAAGGAAAACTACATCTTGCGAGTGCTTCCCGATGAACTGAAGTCCTTTTTCAGTGACAAAGTCGGGGCGCCTTAACATTACCAAGCTGGGCGCTTCCCCTGTGATGAATGTGATATATTCGATGTCATCGCGAATTTGCTTCGGTAACATAACATTGTTTTTTTTTTTTTTGTCAATCGGGTCATGTCGTGGGGTTATTTGGAAAGTGTGCCATTCGAAGAGTGCCACTCAAAGAGTGATCATTGGTATTATGGACACCCCTATGTCGGATGCGTATTCCTATTTTCCACGTGCCCCCGAATTATCCTCCTCCCATTTTGCTCTTGTTTAATAAACAGAAAATAAATATATTAAAACATCCCTTAGGGGTAGTCCCTTGTTTGGAAAAAAAAAAAAAAAATGGCTCCTTCACCTTTGCGTGATTTTTAAGTTGCCACATTGGGGAGCAAACGTGCATGCATATGAATGTTACTTACCATGCATACTTTAGTGAAAAGAGGACAAACGGGAAATTTTCTCCCCCGCGCACCTCTAGTGTGCCCCCCTTTTTTTCTGTTAAAAAATCCAAACAAATTCAACTCATCAGAGGAAGGGTAGTTCCTCCTGTTGTATGTCATAGAAGGACACTTTTGCATTCCTCTCTCGTTTTGTTTGCGTGGCGGCTCCTATGGCAAGATAGTAAATATGAAAAAAAAAAAATACACCTAGGTGTTGGCTACTCCCTGTGCTGAAGTTAACGCGCCGTAGCTGAGTAACATTTCTCAAAAAAAAAAAAAAAGTTAAAGGGAAGTAGCCCCTATATGGTTCCTATATTTTGTATAAATATATGTCACCCTAAGGGCTCTAGCCACTACGTGAAATTTTCCGAAAGGGCAAAATTGGCAGCAGTGGAGCTTCCAATTCAGTCATGAAGGCATATGAGTGTTATGCCCAAATGGTTAGCAAGAAAAAGAAAAAAAGGGAAGAGGCGGATAAACGTCTGGTTGAAACAAAACGATTGATTGGTTGATTGATTAATTGGCTGATTGCTTCGTTGATCGTTTGGCTTTTTCCCCCAGTTTTTTCAGGAAGAGCGAAGAGAACAGGCAAAACGGGAAAGATCAAAGTCCCCTCATTTCTTCCTTGGGTTAATCGCTCGCAAGTAAGAAGAGGGTTCATCCGTTTGGGCATCTTCTTGCGGAGGAATCGCTTCACAGTGGCAATCTTGGAGTGATTCGGAAAAGGAACCCCACCACGAACACGCTAAACTCCCGTCGCCCTTGAGAGACGCCCCCCAAAAAGGCCCCTCTTCGCGTGAAACCTCAATTTCCCGCAAAACGCTGCTCCAGCGATCCGCTCCTCAATCGACCCCCTCCTCCAGCCACCCTTTCCTCCCCTTCCTTAGAAACCATGCCGCAGAACGATTACATCGAGCTGCACCGAAAACGGTATGGCTACCGATTTGACTACTTCGAAAAGTCGCGAAAGAAGGAGGCGAGGAAAGTACACAAGGAAGCACTAAAAGCAAAGAAGCTGAGAGGAATAAAGGCAAAAATATACAACAAGAAAAAATACACAGAGAAAGTCAATCTAAAAAAAACCATAAAGGCCCATGAGCCGAAGGACGTAAAAATAAACACAAAAATAAATGATGACAATGGATTGCCATCATACCTCCTTGACAGAACACAAGTGAAGGGAACAAAAGTTTTAACCAATCTACTTAAACAGAAGAGGAAGAGCAAGGCAGGAAAATGGGAGTTACCCATCCCTAAAATACAGGCCCTAAATGAGGCTGAGATGTTAAGAGTCGTCAAATCTGGAAAGAGGAGAAGAAAAACATGGAAACGACTCATCGATAAAATTTCCTTTGTTGGAAATGACTTTACGAGGAAGAATCCTAAATATGAAAGATACATTAGACCGAGTAGCTTACGTTTTAAGAAGGCCAACGTATACCACAGTGAATTAAAGACGACCTTTTCTCTTGATATCATAAGTGTGAAGGTCAATCCGCAGTCCAATTTGTACACTAACTTGGGCGTTATTACCAAGGGCACCATCATCGAGGTGAACGTCAGTGAACTAGGCCTGGTTACGCAGTCGGGGAAGATCATTTGGGCCAAGCTCGCGCAGGTCACCAACAACCCTGAACTGGATGGATGCATAAACGCGGCACTCCTCGTGTAGGAGTCGCCTCGGCCGCTTCGCTAAGCTGCAGTATCTGCCCTACGTTGCGTAGATCTTCGTAGATCTACCTATATCTGCGAGGATCCGCATAGATGTGCTTAACTTTGCGCAGCATTTCCCTCCCCTGACGATTTGCTTCTCCATTTTTGTAATATTCGTCTGATTTGTCCGGGAGCCACGCGGAAAAGGACACACATTGCGGGCGTTCCTCGGTGGAGCTGTTTTCCCCTTTTCCACCCCACCTATGCATATAAAAGGTCCCGCATGGCACAGGGACTTTTCTATTTCGCCATGCTTCGCATTGCTTTACCTTCCCCGTTTTTTCTTTTTTTTCTTTTTCTTTTTTGTTCTCACCCATTCCAAGACAAAATTTGTTTACACCCGCGTGTACGCGTGTTAAAAAGGGATCGCCTGTAGGGCTGATTGGAAAGAACGTGATTGTTGTTTGTCCCCTTTTTATGCGGCCAATTGTGCGAACCATTTTGGGGCCCCTTTCCCACCCCGCGATGGAAGTGCTGCAAAATTTGCAAATATTCATTCGCGCCAGCTGAGAATGGAATGGCATTTTCCTGTCGTGATCTGTGGGCACAGCTCGGCGTGCTCGGAAAGGAAAAGAAACCGAGGGTCCACAGAAAGGTGCAACTCGTTTTGGGGACCCACACCAAGGCATTTGTCTGTAAGCAGCCAGCCGAGCAGCTAACCAAAAGGCAGGCTACGCGGCAAGCTCAGCGGAAAACGGATCGGCCAATTTAATCTCCCCCCTTCCGTGACACACCGGCTTCACCCCCATTTTTTGCTTCCTCATTTTTGGCGATAAAACCGTTGTGATGGACGAGGCTCTAATTTCTTTTTTTTCTTTTCCTACAAAAAGTATGTGCCCCCCTGAGAGCGCCTTTGCGTCCATTTTGCAAAAGGGTCATCTTGCGAAGGAGTCTATCGAAGCGAAAAAAAAATAACATACCCACACACGCACGAGCAAATTTTTAAGCGCATAAACACTTTAAGTGCATGAAAATTTGAAGTGCTTCAAAATTTTAAGTGCATGGAAATCTGTTACGTAATTAATTGCGCCCACGTGGCAATTCGCAACCCTTAGGTGTACGCGCCGTGTGTCGGCGATTTTGCCAACACGCCTCTTCTAGTCCTGAGGTTAGGAGCAAGCATTGCGCCGAAATTGTGCGTGTCCGCAGAAGGTCCACCATTTAGGGCACGAAGTTTGAAACGTTTCCTTTTTTTCTCTTTTCCATCCATTTAGAAGCTTACAATTTATCACCCCATCAGTAGCCACTCTCACGATTGTTACTCCTCCCTGGAGGGATACAAACCTGTATAGGAAGTAGGAAGTACAAAGTACGAACGTGGGAAGCACGCACAAACGTAAAAGAGGTGAAAAAAAAAAGAAACGGGGGGGAGACTTAGGCCTGCTGTTTTTTCCCAACTTATACGCACAGCACACCAAATGGAAAACGTGTTCGATAACAAGAAGGAGCTACGCCTCGGGATGCGCGTGTTCAGCTGCGCTTTCGGCGATAAGAAAGTAGCACACGTGGAGGGGGTAGCCATTGAGGGGGACGGGGAAGATGACGAGTCCAACTCGTCTGACACTTCGTTGTCCGGCTGCGTGGCGGACGAAAACCTAATCAGGTACCTCTTCAACGAGCAGATAAATATAAAGATAGGGACGGTGCGCTTCATGGGCACGCTGAAGAATTACCCGCATCCAAACAAGACATTTTACGGAATCGAATGGGACAACAAAACGGAGGGAAAGAACTTTGGAGATTTCAATAACGACGTTTACTTCTTCGCCTTAGACCTACTCAAAAGGGAAAAAACGAAGAGGTACTACAACGGGGGTGATCACACATTGAGCACGCCGATCGAGCGAAACAGAGAATTTGTGGAACAACTTCGCACTTGTAAGAAGTACCTTAAGCCGTGCTCATTCCTGCCAGTGGAAAAAATACACGTAGGGTTAACCTTTTTTCAAGCCCTACATTTTCGATACATATATTTCTCCACCGACTCGGATCTCTACGTGGAGGATTATCAAACGAAGAAGACCAAGAGGGTTCAATTCAGTGGAGTCACAGAAGCGAGAAAGTATTTCCAAAATTTTTATCAACTTACAAACATAACCCTAAATAAATACTTAATATACACCTGTGGAGGAGGTGACAAGATAGTCTTTCACCATCTTCGTAGCTTGTCTCTCTGTGGGAATCTCATCAGCCAGTGGAAGGACATCTTTGATATTGTTAGTTTGGCGAAGGAGCTGTCTTACCTGAACGTGTCGGATAATAAAATGTCAAAGTTGAGTCTGGAATCGGTTCTGTGTCGCTGCTTGCGTGGCTGCCTATGTGGTCATAGCAATGCATATAAAGAGGGACAACATCAGGAAGGTACAGTCACACCGGGGGGGGATCCACTCAAATGTAGACACTGCATGCAGGACCACCTAATCCGATTTGAACAAATTAAAGAACTATGCATTGACAACACCATGATCGATTGGGAAGATGTCCTAATTCTGTCGTTCGTTTTTCCCAACATGGAGACACTTAGCTTGAAAAAGAACTACCTCACGAGCATTCCAATGAGGGACGTGAACCTCGTCAACTCGCCTCTTCTCCTCCAGTACGTTCAACGTGACAGACGTGAAAAGGAGTGTCCTTCCGAGACGCACAATGGCTTTTCACATCACCACATCGCGCAGCAAGGCGCACCTAGCATGGAATCGAACGAGACGGCGAACGAGGGAAACATACACACCTTTACCAAGCTACACAAAATCGTACTCAACGATAACTACCTGCACGATTACGAAGACCTGTTCTGCTTCATCTGCCAGGTGAAATCCATTCGGGCCGTCTTCATAAAGAGGAACAAATTTGCAGACAGGGACGACTTAGTGACCGTTGCGGAGGGGGTATGCTCAGGGACGGGAAAGAAGGGGAAGAAGGACGAGGAGGGGAAGCACGACAAGGAAGGAAAGCAAGACGAGGAAGGCAAACAAGACGAAGAAGGTAAGCAGAACGAGGAAGCCAAGCAGGACAAGAAAAAAGGCGAAGGGACCCCCCCCCCGGACCGACTCCAACGGATAAACAAAAAATTCAGCCACTTGAAAGAACTCCTGCTGGATGAAAACAAAATTAACAACTACAAAACCATGCGAGATTTGTTCTACGTTTTTTACCACCTGGAGACGCTAAATTACCAGAAGGGAAAAAACAACTTGAAGGTGAAGAAGGACCTCCGGTTCATATTCGTGGCCATCCTCCCCATGTTGAAAACACTCAATTGGAGCTCCATAAACAAGAGCGATCGGATAAACTCGGAGCGCTTCTTCATATCTCTTTACCAGAAGGACGACGTGGTCAGGGTGTTTAACGAGCCCGTGCTCGGCTGCCGCCACAGCGACCGTCTGGAGTGCCTGCACTACGAGGCCCTGAAGGGTGAGTTCCCGCTTGGTATGCACCGCGTTTGTGCTATTTCTGCACCGATTTTACACCTCATCTGCACTGCTTTTACACCACTTCTGCACCAATTTTACACCTCTTCTGCACCATTTCTACACCGCTTCTACACCGATCCCCCCCCTTGCAGATCAACCGAGCGTCGAAACCTCCAAAGGCATGCAGAGTAACCTCATCAATATCACCATCATCCCCGAATTTCTAAATTCCAAAAAATATGATATCGTAAAGAAAAAGGTCAACAAGCACATGAACATAAAAGATTTGAAGTACCTGTGTTCGCGACTCTATTCTGTCCCCCTCCCCAAGATGCAATTATTTTACACGGACGAGGTGGGTCACTCGAGATAAGCACAGAAGAGGCGCACAGGACACGCACTCGAGATAAGTGCACCGGTGACGCACTCCTTGTGGAGTCTCGCATGTACACATCTGGAGATTTGCTTCAACCCAAGATGGGCACGTCATCCGTTTGCGAAGCTCCCATTCGGCCATTATGCACTACTTCATTTCATCTACACTGCGCGTTGTATACCATCCCATTTTGAACCTTTTTTTTTTTCTTCTTCATTCTTTTTTTAGAACAACCCTATGTGTGTTGAAATTGTGGACAGCAACTCGAGTCTCTACACGTATGGAATTGACAACAACTCGAAGATAAAAATTAAGATGGAGCAGTAGAAATACCTCTGGAGGAGTTCCCTAGCTGGATGAGGATGCTCGCCTATGCATGTAGGGGGTGTACGCACCTTGCGCCATTTTTTTTTTTTTCTTTTCCTTTTGGTCTCCCCCCCTGTCGTCCCGCTCGCCCCTCTCGCGGTGAACGTTTCTTCACCTGTATGTTTAGTCTGTGTTGAGTTGGTTTCTGTGTTCTATCCCACATTTTAGCGCAGGACCAACAAGATAAGATGGCTTTCCCATCGTTTCCAGCGCATGACAGACGATATATGATGAGCCAGTGTGCTGTGGATAACTTAAATCGGACAAATGGCCATCTCGATATCACCCTATGGGGAAATTAATCCACTTGTGCTTTTGTTTGTACATCTTCAGTTAAAACGTTTTCATATTTTTCGCGTGATCATTTGGTCGAGTGAGCCATCAAAACGTCCATTTTTTTATTTTATTTTTTTTTCTATTTTTTTTTTTTTTTACGTGTTTCTGTGTCACTACAACGTACCCCCCCCGGCTGTGCTCGTCTGTCTGCGTCCCGCAAGGGGGCAGTCATACGTCGGAGCGGGATTGACGTTATTTCGTTTTTCACTTCGTCACTTCCCCATCACGGCACTTCTCTATCATGCCACTTCCCCATTTTGATTAATGGGGAATGTCAAAAAGGGAGGCACCTCCCAGCGTGACAACTCAAGGCAACTTCGCCCTATTTTTTTCGTAAAAATTGCCGAGTTCGTTTGCAAGACCAACCAGCGTCCTGCTAAAAATGTGTGTACCTGAATGGAACCCCAACATACACACCCCTCAGGAGTACACCTGAGGTGGAAAGAAAACCATTCCACGAGGGACGTGTGTAGTGGAAGACAACTATGCACGTGGTAGTTCTTTTTTTTTATATTCCTGCATGTACGTTAAAAGGAGGTAAAAAAAAAAAAAGAAAAAAAACAACCTCCTAAAATGGCACTTTCACTCATTCCATTTCAGGAGTAACAGTCGGGGTGCAAACACCTTTCCTCGTCTCACGCATTTTAAAAAAACCAATGGTCATTGTAGGCACTCCACTTTGGCAATATAATATATTCACACTTTTTTTCTTTCCCAGAGGTGAGTTTATCACACAGGGGAAGAGCGATGTTTGTAATGTCTCTATGCACTCTTCTTACCATGCAACGAGGACAGATTTAATTTTTTGGCGCATATAAGAAAGGGAAAAAAAAAAAAAAAAAGAGAGAGCTGGACTCCCCCCCTCCTGTGCCCCAAAAAAAAGGTTGAGACATCCCCCTTTGGTGAGACAACCTTTTGCAGCTGTATATTTGGCCACGAGTTTGAGACACGATCGAGAAGTTGTCACACACGGTGAGAACCTGGCACCAAGTCGTAGGAGTCGCTTCAGTCAAACGCAGCCAATTCAAATAAAGAGGAGGGGGGGAAAAAAAAAGCACGCGCTCACAAAGGTAGGCACGAAAAGGCAAACTCTTAACGAGCCCAGCGCGAGCCATGGAGGAACGCCCCACGGGCATGAGGAGCCTCCCCTTGACGGAAAAAAAAGGCGAAGCGAAGAGGCCAATCCAGTCCAGCGCCGACGCCCCTACAAAGGAAGACCTCGAGATATCTTTCCACTTGCCCAACGGAGAGACCCTCACAATGTTGGAGAACGCAGGCATAGAAGTTGGCCATTTGAAACTAAAGCTGTCGAAACTGTTGGGGAAGCCCTATCAGCAAATCTTCTTAAGGTATAATAATATGTCCATGCTGGATCCCTTGTCTATAATCGACGTGACTAAGAAGGCCAATTTGCAAAAAATCGACATCGAGGTGGATTATTCCGATTAATGCAGTTTGACTTCTTACATGCTAAGTGGGTACGAATAATTCCTTCCCCTTCTCCTTCTCCTTCTTCCACTCCTATTTTTTTTTTTCTTTTTCTCTTTTTCTTTTTCCCTTCTTTGCACACAACTGAACTAAAAAAAAATGATATAATACTCTTTCCCAAAAATATAATCACTTCTTTTGTAAACAAATCGGGTAAAGAAAAATTCGTCTTCATTTTCAGTGTTATCCTGAAGCGGCTATAATAATGGGGCCCCCTATTTGTAGCCCCTACCCCCTCCCCTACAACTTCCTCTCATAAATATTATAGCAGAGAAGCTTGTCCATCATGTCCGCGTGGGTCAGGATCATCCTCCTGCAGCAGTATCTCGTTAAATTTAGTTCGTCTAGGGCGTCACACTTGGACACTCCTTCTTCTAATTTCTTTTCGTACAGGCTCCAGAGGTTTCCGATAAGCTTCCCACAGGTGAAGCAGCGCACGGGGATGATCATTTTGGTTCTTCGTCTTTTCCGGGGCGTTGCTTCGGCTGGCGCGGGGGGTCGCACGCGCCTACGTACGTATATATATATGTATATTTATACGTTTTGTTTTTCCGTGAAAATGGGGTGCTCTTGGCTGGTTGCCTCCCAATCCCTCTTTTGCTATGTAACTTCGGTTCACTTCCTCACGCTGTCCCCGCGGAAAGGGAACTCCAAATATGCGTATCATGGAACGCCGCGTGCCACCCGTCTCTCACTAAGCAGTACCTTCTCCCACTGTTGCTCAACTTCTCCGTCGTTTTATCGCGCATACATATATATACGTATGCATAAATATGCCTCTTTTTTTTTGTAATGCCCCTTTTATTGTATACTCCCCCGAGTCCAACTTTCTGCAGTGCTGTATTTTCCCAGACTGAATCAAAGGGGAGAGCAAATCTTTTTAAACAAGGAACAAAATTGTTCAGTTGAAAAAATAAGCAAAAGGGGAACAAAATAACCCACAGTCTGTTCGCCTATTTTGGTAGGTTCTCTTTTTCGCGTCACAGAAATGGGTAAAATGAAAACGAAAAAAAACCGGGGTAAAAATACACGTTACCATATTTGCTGTATAACGGCAGCAACAGCTCGTTTCGGATTTTTTTTTTCTTTTCGTCTCTTCGCCTTGCAGCGGCGCCTCCCTCTGCAGCTCCCAAAATGGGAGGGAAAAAATGAAAGGAAAATAAAGGGGCGAAAAAAAAAGGCAAAATTGGTGCGGAAAATAAACAGCGGGAAATCGCTTAAACGACAGGGTCATCCCGCAGGTGGAAAAATATCCACTGGAAAAGATGCTGGCCAAATGATGGGAAAATGATCTGCATAATTATTCTCAGGTTATTCTCAAAATTTTCCCAAATATTCCCCAACCCATCCGCTTCGTCGCTGGCCCGCTTTGTCTCTGACCCGCTTTGTGGCCGACCCGCTCTGCTGCCCCTTTTGCTCGGCACCACCCCACAGGGCTACAGGTTGTACGCGACGCAACTCATGTAGCGCTCCACCTTGCGCAAGACGTGATGGAAGTTGTGCCTGCACTTCTCCTTCTTCCCCTTCACAAACGCGACAAACTCCTTGCCCGAGTGGCTCACATTTTCGGAGAAGGAATAAATATCGTTATTCGATATGAACTCATCGGAGTAGTTAAAAATGGTAGATGCGTACGTCATAGGTTTTGTATTTATTTCATACTTTGAGTTTGTCGTGAAGTTGATTACATGGTTGGGGGGGAGGTGGTCCGTCCTAGTGTTGGTCACCTCTCCGGGGGGAATGACACCCCCGCGTTTTCTTCTGTGGAAGGTGTACATGTTGTGCCAGTCTTGGGAGTCCACCCGGGAGACATCCACTTCCGTCCGAATGAAACTCTGACTCTTAATTCCTTCCACCACGTTGGTGAAATTTAAAATGGGGTTATACCTTAGAATCTTATCTATGCCGATGAGGTGTCTGTTGACGATGCTGGCCAGGTTGGTATAATCCTCCTTCTCAACGCTGGAACTGATGGTCATACTTTTTTTCTTTGTCTGGAGAAAATCAACAAACATTTCGTCGCTTACATCCTTTGCCTTCTTTTTATAGTTGCAGTAGGCAACGAATTCCTCATGCAGGTCATTCACGTATTTGGTCATACTGCTGAGTTTTGTTGTATGGTCCGATGTCTTCCCCTCCACCTTGGTCGTCACTTTGTTGTACCCGATGGTGCACCCCTTGTCTAGGAGGTACGCCTTCAGTAGTTTAAAGTTCTGTTCGAAATTGTTCAGGTCCTGTCAGGGTGGAAAAAAAGAAAAAAAAAATGCGCGGAGTTTGTACATATGTGTGTGTGCATTGGAAGTGATCACTGCGGAAGGGGCAATTAACTCGTCGTTAGCGGTTGCTCCTTCGCCGCTAGCCTGTTGCCCCCTCGCCATTAGCTTGTTTCCCCTCTCCGGTATCTGGCCACTCCTCGGCGTACGCTTAGCACGTGAATGGAGAGTTTCTCCGGCTCGGCAGACGCCACGAGGTTGTCGTAAAAGAACTTGTGGTTATTCAGGTCAAAAAAGTCGACGGGGGCAGAGGACCCCTCTAACCCTCCACTGGCAGACGCATCGTCGCTCTCCGTCTCTTCCTCCCCCGCAGCACCGTCCGGAAAGATTGACTGAAGCCACAACCAAAACACAGCCCGTAGTTGTTCGACATGGAAAAGGTTCATCCCATTCTTATATACGTGACAGACTCTATTGTACAGTGCCGGATCATTCAGTAGGAAAAACTCATTAATAGATATTCTAGCGCTGAGAACATTTTCGTAATTCACATCGTCAAGTGGTTCTTCCTCTACGTTGTTGCTGTGGTTAACGGACTGTCCAGCACGATTGGGGGACGCCCCACCTCCTGCAGAGTTATGTCCTTTGCTCGGAAACACACTCGCTTTGTTGAGTCCCGTTTCATGTCCGCATAATTTATTCTTCACTTTCTCTCTGTCCCTTTCAAAATCGACTTGCACAGTGAACATAGCATTATGCATGAGATCCATTTTTTTGTTTTTACTCCCCAATGCTCTGGTCCTATCGGGGTACTTCTTTCCTTGAATAGAATTACTTAGGTCCTCCAATTCAGCAATGTTAACGACGACATTGTGTGGCTCCATGTAGGCACTCACCAGCGCGTTGAACTTGTGAAACAAGAGAAGTCGGTTTCTGTCCAAGTGCTGCATATGATTTATTCTCTGAGTTATTTTCCTCTGCAATTGTATCAACTGACTGCAATGTTTGTTAACGTTTCGTGTCAGCTCAGGGACATACATCTTGACATCGTCATCGGCGACCACGCGCAAATCGTCACTTCGGCTGCTTCGGTTGGAAGCACTTCCTGTTGAATCCCCCCCCGTTAGGTCTTCCAACCCTCCGGAACTGCGCCCATATCGATTGATGAAATTTTCTTGGTATGTTGCGTAGTCGTACGATACATATTCCTCTAAAGTGAGCTCCTCTTCCGTGGGAGTTGCATCCCCGTTGGGTGAATTACACCCCTCGGGTTCGACACAACCGTCTCGCACATTCGCAGTTATGCTTTTCCTCTCACTGAAGGGATCACTCCCCCGCTTTGCAGTCCATTTGGAGGTGCATTTTTCGGTTAACATGGTGTTCCTCCTTTTTAAATACTCACTTTCGGTATGTTCAGACCCCTTCATCTGTCTGTCACCTCCTCCATGGGTTCTACCTCTCTGCTCATACAAAAACTGGTACAGGAGTCTATACTGAAAGATTTCCAAATCGTAGGGTCGGTTCGAAAGCAGCAGCATGGCTTCATTTATTACGTGAAAGTAATCTTCTCCTTCCTCTTCTTCGTCGTTTGTCTTGTCTAGCGTTTTTTCCTGCATCCGGTTTGTTCTCTGTCGGGTAGAGGTACTTCGACCCCCCCCTGTGTTGCCAGCACCTCTAAGGTCCCGAAAAAAGAACTCATAAAATGGCTGCCTCTTATCATAGTGCACAAATAATTGGGTACAATCAATTAGGAACCCTATGCATAGGAGCAGTTCCTTACACATTTGAAAATGGCACTTGAGAAGGTGAAACAGCCTAGGGTACTCAAAATACTCCAGAAGAAGCACAGCCATGGGCGACACGATATTCAGATCGTCCACATAAGGAGCATTATCCATTCCTAGTTCTTCCACAAAGTTGTCTCCTTCGTTTCCGTCTTCATCATCCGTTTCGTCCGCATCGTCTGGGTGATCCGCCTCCTCCGCATCACTACGGTCGGTGCATTTTTCTCCCCAGGGAGTGTTCCCCACGTGGCCACTACCACGTGAACCCTTTGCACCTGAGGGGGGTCTGCCCGGTGTAGTACACCCCGAAGCATTCTTCCCCCTCGAGAATATTTCCCGTTCCACCCTGGAAATCTCTTTCTCTACGTAGGCGCTGTAGGTCGGTTTGAACCTCCTATTAAAGTCAAAACAGTACAGTAGGGACAAGTCATTAATGAGGAAGTTGTAGCAAATGATTACCTTCTTTCTCCTCTTCCCGTTTTTCTCGCACTTTCCTCTTCTCAGCAAATCCGCCGTTATGTAATCTATGCCAAAGAAATTGAACACTCTGCAAACGTGTTCTAGGCTCTCCTTGATTGAGATGTTCATGGGGTGTACAGGAGGTGATCTGTCTCACTAGGTTGGAGGTTCCGATAAAATTCTCGGTGCAATTAAAAGTACATGGAAGAGGCTATCCGGGGACTATGGTAAAAAAAAAAAAAAAGGGACCAAATTATGCAATTGCTCCTCAATGGGAAGAGGTGGCAGGGAAGAGTTCCTTTTTTTTATGGGGCATTTTTTTTTTCTCACTCAACTTGGGATGAGTTAGCACAAAAGAAAGAAGAGAAAAAAACAAATGGTGTGCCCAATGGAAGATCTGTTGCTAATCCGCCGCCTTCAAATAACCCAATTGGGAGAACATTGTGCATTTGCCAAGGCATCCAACAACGGAGTGGCGCAAAATTAAGCGGAGCAGGGGGTGAAACAAATTTCTACTCAATCTGGAGACCCATCTAACCGAAGTGAGCTTTTCACATGTAACACAAAAAAAAAAAAAATACAAAAATAGGAAGTAGCCCGATTTCGCCGCCTCTCAAAGGACGCCTTTGGAGACCGACCCCCTTTTTCTTTTGTCAAGGCGACTTTCGAAGCAAGCCGACGAGGCTGCTCTGTGTGCTGAGGTCAGCCAAAACTTTCCCTCAAAGTTAAGAAGAATCGAGATAATCAAATATACGTTCCATAATTGACACGCGAGCGAATTGACCATTCGATGGCAAGGTAAGAAAAAGGGTACTCACACCACGAAGAAGAAATAAGCATGGAGTTCTCCCTCATATCATCTGGATCCGATGCGGTAAAGCCAGGACAGAAAAAAAATGGAAAAGAGCAGGAAAAAAAGGAAAACCACCCCCTTTTTTCCCGTGTGCTCACTATTCCGAGTTTTACTTATTTAAGCCACGTGGCGCAGCATATAAGCCGATGAACACCTGAACATGGTATTCCATTTTTTTGCGTGTCTACATGGTGAGCAGCCTCCCCCCCATGATAACATGCATCATATCTTATGTTTATGCTCATGCTCTTTTTTTTTTTTTTTTTTTTTGCTCTACCCCATTGGGGTCATTCCAGAAAATTTACAAATGCGTTTTCATCGGAAAGGAGGCAGTGAAGAAGGAGATTTTCCGAAAATATTATCGACACAAAAAAATCGATGCGAAGATCCGAAAATTAAGAGTTTCTAACGAAATCAAATTCACAAAAAAGCTAGCCAGCATAAACATAGATGTACCAATTCTCTACTTTGTTGATGTGAATGAGAAAAGTCTGTATTTAGAATTTGTCAAAGGGTGCACCATTAATCAGATTCTTAAAAATGTAAAACAATACGAACCCAATATTCCTAGATGCATAGGCAGAGTACTAGCCAAAATACACAATGGGAATGTAATCCATGGTGACTTCACGACTTCTAACATGATTTTGAGAAACTCCTACATTGGTGATGGATGCAACGTTTTGGATTCCACCACCGGGTTGCCTTACCAGTTGGACGACGTTAACTCGATACGGCTCTGCATTATTGACTTCGGTCTGTCGTTCTTGTCTACCTCGGTTGAGGTGAGGCCAAGGGGGGATGGCACCGATTTCGGCGTGTACCTCCATACAGCTGGGCGTAACTTTTCTAAGCACCTTTGCGTGTACATTCGCGTTGGATCGCGATTGACGCGACATTTCTCATCCCCACTGCCGCACTCTCTGTAGGACAAAGCGGTAGACCTGTTCGTCCTTCTTAAGGCCATCAAAAGTTTCCACAGCGAGTTTGCGCTTCTGGTAAGATTAGCCATTTTGGTGTAGCATATATGAGTGAACAATTGGCTCGGCCTTAAGCTTCACGCCTAAATGTGTAACCTAATCACAGAATCATCATCATGATTATTATGAACCGCCTGACTTCCCGAACGTATCATACAGGAAGAGGACATCCTATCGGGGTACCAAACCAAATCAAACAACTTTGACGAAATAAAGAAGAAGTTAGAAATAGGTAAGACCATAGTTGGATGCATCACTTTACACGATATTAGATACGACCATATGTTAAGCCGCATTACCTGTGGCACCCTTTGTTCCATCTTTCCCCATTTTGCTATTTTTTCTCTTCCTTCCTGCTTCAGTCAAACAGAGGGGGCGCAAGAGACCCATGGTTGGATAGAATCCCCGTGTTCAGCACGCAGAGGGAGAAGTAAGCGGGACAGTTGACCCTTCCATCTGGATTCCCACCTCCATGAGGATGACTCCTCAGGAAGGAAACGCGTTTTTTTAAAATAAATTCAGCCTTTTCGCCCCCCACCCCCTGATGGTTCTCTCATCCATTTGCGCCACTTGGGAAGTGTTTCCTTTCTGGTGCATTTCACGATTTTTTTAGACCCATTTTTTTTTTTTAGTGTACTTTGGTGGAATACACTTGGGGGCACTTAATTCATTGGTTAACATACAAACAATGCTCTCACTCCGTAGTTATGTCTTTGTGTTTGCATACGTGGTAACTTATGCTTTTGCTCCCCATAAACAGGAGTTGCTTTCCCTGTTGATGGACTTGACACGGAAAAGTCACCGCCATACGCTCCTTTCATTTTAAGCAAACAAATAAACGAGGCGTCCTTCGTACCTACGTCTGCTGAGCAGAAGTACGAGGTAGTAAAATAAACGCGCCAAGAAGGGAATGAAAAAGGAGAATTGGAAGTGTACGAAGCTTCTGCTAACATTTTCGTGTTGCCAAGTTAGGGGATGGACAACACACAAGGAGGTATTTTGTCTCATGTGCTGCTAAACAAAGGCATCCATAAAAAAACACAAGCGAAGTTTTTAAATTGTTTTTTTCCTTTCCAATGAACCCATGTGTGGGTACTACACGTTTGCCATTTTGACGAGTGTTCTGTCGGTCAGGGGAAAAGGCCCTGCGTTCATTTGCAATACGTTTTTTTTTTTCTTTCCGAAACATTTGTTGCATATGGGAGACCTTGTGACGAATTCAAAATTTGGGAAGTAGGGGCCTCTTTCCCCCGCTGGGGATTTTTATTTCCATTTGGGACAGCAGCACACGTGGAAGGTGCAACCATACACTGGGGACACTTGTTCCCACTTGGAAAAAAAAAAAAAAAGATACCCATATATGCAAGCAAAAAATGTGAATGCCAACATGGACTTTGTCCCTCGCCCAAATTAATACATCATTACGTAAGTTAAAACTTATATGCGGAAAAAACGTGCTGTATTTTTTCTATACTGGTAATTTCTTCTGGGTGAGGATGCGTGTTTTTTTTTTTTCTTTTTTAGCCCCTACTGATGCATATGGCCCTATATATGCACGTTTTTCTCTTACATTGTGTATTGGAGAAATGGGGCTGTAACGCTATCACAGTAGGGGACAGGCCCTCGGCCGCAGTTGACGGGGCTACGCGCCTAAACGGATAAATGCTCCCCGGGGGTATCCTCTCCCCCAATGTGGTAGAGGGTACGTATGCCACACTGGTGGTGATGAAATGCAAAAAGGGGAAGTATAAAGAGAAAAAAAAGAAAAAAAGCGGGTTTGCTTCCACTCGAGGGGAGTAAAGGGGGGAGAGGGTCGAAAAGCTGATGGAGGAGGGGGCCGAATAAATTTGCCTCATTCGCATTTTAAGCCGCTACAAAAAAAAAAAAGAAAGGGGCTTAAAGGTACAGCAAAAATGGAGGAAAAAAATCCTTTCTTTGATGCTTACTCCTCCGAAGAAGAATAGCCTGAGCGAGCTGTTGATTGAAGATCTCTCCCCCCAGACGTTGGTACAACTGCAGGAGGGGAACTGCCTGGTCGCTCAGCCGCTGGCAAAACACGGTGTGCAATTTTTACAAGGATACGACGCGCATAGAAAAATACATAGAAAAAAATATATAAAAATATATATAAAAAAATATATGTAAAAATATAGAAAAATATATAATAAAATATTCTATACAAATATGCATATATAAATATGCACCTATATACTCATTTGTATGGGTGGCATCTGGAAATGGTCCCCGGCGGGGCATACAGGTAATATGCCTGATAGGTGGATACGGCTAGGGGGTAGGTGCATGTGCAAAATGATGCAGCCCCAGCATCGCCCCGCCCTGACCACCACGACGAATCAATCGCATCTATTGCAGCCATCGCTTCGTGTAGAAGTATAACAAAGTATGCCTGAGAAATACGGACCCTATGAGCTGGGCAAACAGCAGCCCAAGGAGAGATTAAAATATATAACCACTCCCCTTGGAAAGAAAAAAAAAGGCCCCGTGTGAAGGGGCCATTGGAACCCATTGACGCTTGTTTTTTTTTTTTTTTTTTTCGGTTGGCATATTCTCATGAGATTAGTGGTAAGAACACAATAATTTTGTGTCGTGGGCTATTTAAAAAATTTAAAAAAAAATAATAAAAAATAAAATAAATTAAAATAAAAATATATATAATCACATTAAAGAGGTCAAAACGAATTAAAAAAAAATACCTACTTCACCTACGCCGTGAAAAAAAAAACACTTTTTCGCAATTTTTCCAATTAAACAAATTAAGGAAAAAAGAAAAATAAAAAAGTTACGCCAAAGTGAGAAAAACGCAAGTAAGCGTAAACACCAGAATCGCGTACCGCGCTGCATTGTGCCAAATTGAGCAACCCCCCCTACCTTTGAACGAATTTTCCATCCGTTCGCGAGCCTTTTCCTCATAAGGAAAGAAACCCAACAGGTACGCCAAAGAAAAGTGAGATATGATGCAGCGTGACCAAAGAGAGGAGAGGGCTTTTCCATTTTAACAATTAAAAGGGCTCTATCGCATTGTCCCAGTTGCTTCGCCCCAGTTGCACGGCGAAGGAGCAGTAGAACCGCCTGCATCTGAATATCGCGCTAGAGAGAGCGATTCTACATCCCGTTCGTAACGACTGAAAGAGGCCGTGCATGTGGTCGGTCGAGCAAAATGTTTAAGCCCCCCCACCATATGCTAAGAAAAGGATTGCACCAAAGAGGGAAAAAAATTATTCGATGATAACGACCGCGGAGTGGAAAAACTCTCCTTTTTTAGGGCGCGTTCACCAAAATAGTGGAACGAAAGAGGGGCGAGCAGGAAGCGCAAACGTATGATTATGCCGATACATACTATACCCACTGTTCTCTTTGTCCCCCCACGACTCACTCATGTTTGCTTCTTTCTGACCCCACCTCGCAGACAAGGAACCTCTCTTCACCTCGCCACTCCACTTTATCCACCCTGCTAGTCCAAAATGTCAAAGGAAACCTTCGCATTCAATGCCGATATCAGGCAGTTAATGAGTTTAATCATTAACACGTTTTACAGCAACAAAGAAATTTTCCTGAGAGAACTTATTAGCAATGCAAGTGACGCTCTGGACAAAATCAGATATGAAGCGATCACAGACACACAGAAGTTGTCCGCTGAGCCGGAATTCTTCATTCGAATCATCCCCGACAAGACCAACAACACTCTGACGATTGAAGATTCAGGTATTGGTATGACCAAGAATGACTTGATTAACAATTTGGGAACGATTGCTAGGTCAGGAACGAAGGCCTTTATGGAGGCGATTCAAGCCAGTGGGGACATTTCTATGATTGGACAATTCGGTGTCGGTTTCTACTCGGCCTACCTCGTTGCAGATCACGTTGTTGTTGTGTCCAAAAATAATGACGATGAGCAGTACGTCTGGGAGTCTGCCGCTGGTGGCTCCTTTACTGTCACCAAGGATGAAACGAATGAGAAAATGGGAAGAGGTACCAAAATTATTCTGCACCTGAAAGATGACCAATTGGAATACCTCGAAGAGAAAAGAATTAAAGACCTAGTGAAGAAGCACTCTGAATTTATTTCCTTCCCAATTAAATTATATTGCGAAAGACAGAACGAGAAGGAAATCACCGCATCGGAGGATGAAGTGGATGATGAAGATGCTGATGGAGAGAAGAAGAAAGAAGGAAAGGACCAACTTGAGGATGGAGAAAAACAAACGCAAGAAGGAGAAGATGCTGATAAGGAAAAGAAAGAACATAATGAGGAAGATGAAGACAAAGAAAAAGGAGATGACCATCCCAAAGTGGAAGACGTAACGGAAGAGCTAGAAAAAGCTGAGAAAAAAAAGAAGAAGGAAAAGAAAAAGAAAAAAATACACACCGTTGAACACGAATGGGAAGAATTAAACAAACAGAAGCCTCTCTGGATGAGAAAACCGGAAGAAGTCACAAATGAAGAATATGCTAGCTTCTACAAATCTTTGACGAACGATTGGGAAGACCACTTAGCTGTGAAACATTTCTCTGTTGAAGGACAGCTAGAATTTAAGGCACTTTTATTTATTCCTAAGAGAGCCCCGTTTGATATGTTCGAAAATAGAAAGAAACGAAACAACATCAAATTGTATGTCCGACGTGTTTTTATCATGGACGACTGTGAGGAAATCATCCCTGAGTGGCTTAACTTCGTCAAGGGTGTTGTCGATTCGGAGGACTTGCCACTCAACATCTCAAGAGAGTCCCTACAGCAGAATAAAATTCTAAAGGTTATCAAGAAAAATCTCATCAAGAAGTGCCTCGACATGTTTTCTGAGCTCGCCGAGAACAAGGACAACTACAAGAAGTTCTACGAGCAGTTCAGTAAGAACTTGAAGCTGGGAATCCACGAGGATAATGCGAACCGTGCAAAGGTAGGTTTTTCATCTCTGTGCAGAGGAAGAGGCACAGGAGAAGTGGTGTAGCGGAGGCGGTGCAGTGGAAGAGGTGCAAAGGAAGTGGTACTGCGAAAGCTGCTCAGCGGAAACGACGCGGCTGCTTGCCAGATCAGCACGCCCCTGTCCATTTGCCCCTCTTCTGTACCCCTTCCCACGGACCGACCCAAATTTAATTACATGCACGTGAAACCCAGAGGGGAAAACACGTGCATGTCCAGACGTTTGGGAAAACAACTCGGGAGCAATTACACTCGTAATCACGCGGGGTGTTATACTCCGCTGATTAGTCATCGAGTGAATTGTCTTCTTTTTCCTGGCTCGCTTATCACCTTAGCATGTGTTTATTGTTTGCCCCTGTTGTGTGTGTTTGTGGATTTGTGGGTGAGGGGGCCTCTTGGATGAGCAGCAAATTGGGGGCAGACTTACAAGACGATCTTCGTTTAGTGTGTTTTGCCCCTTCTTTGCTACTTAGCCTAACCCTCTCACGCACCCACCCACAAGACACACATACACGGGTAAATAAGACGGCCGCGTGGCCACGACAATTAAACACATTGAGTCATGGAAGCGTAACAGAATTTACCTCCGCAGTGCGACAAATTCGCTCCCACTGCTTCGTTGCTTTGTTTGCACCATCACCCACTCATTTGGTAAGGTTGCCCTTCATACATGTCCCCACTTCTCTCTTTTTCGCCTCTCTTTCTACAGATCACCGAGTTGCTCCGATTTCAAACCTCCAAATCCGGCGATGAAATGATAGGACTCAAGGAATACGTGGACAGAATGAAGGAGAATCAAAAGCATATTTACTACATCACGGGTGAATCCATAAACGCGGTGTCGAACTCTCCATTTTTGGAAGCTCTGACCAAGAAAGGGTTCGAAGTGATTTATATGGTTGACCCGATTGATGAGTATGCAGTACAGCAGCTAAAAGATTTCGAGGGAAAGAAATTAAAGTGCTGTACCAAGGAAGGTCTCGACATTGACGATTCTGAGGAAGCTAAAAAAACCTTCGAAACGATGAAGGCTGAATATGAAGGTCTATGTAAAGTCATAAAAGATGTGCTCCATGAGAAGGTAGAGAAAGTAGTGGTTGGACAAAGAATCACCGATTCACCATGTGTCTTGGTTACCTCTGAATTTGGCTGGTCAGCAAATATGGAAAGAATTATGAAGGCGCAAGCGTTAAGAGATAACTCCATGACTAGCTATATGTTGTCGAAGAAGATTATGGAGATCAATGCACGCCATCCAATCATCACTGCATTGAAGCAAAAGGCAGACGCGGACAAGTCAGACAAGACAGTAAAAGATTTAATATGGCTTCTATTCGACACTTCTCTGTTGACTTCTGGATTTGCCCTCGAGGAACCCACGACGTTTTCCAAGAGAATCCACCGAATGATTAAATTGGGTCTGTCCATCGATGAGGAAGAAAACAACGACATTGAGTTGCCACCCTTGGAAGAGAGCGTCGACGCGACTGACTCCAAGATGGAAGAGGTCGACTAAACTAAACCTTCTGCGTCGAACTTTTCATCACGCGACAAAAATGGGTACGCTGCTCAACTTGTCTTGTTTTCGAATCATTTCATGAACCCGCGAAGCAAAAGAGAGGCACAAAAAACACACGTGTTGTGTCTGCATTCAGATTTAGAGAAAGGGGCCACGTCGTGGGAAAGGGGTTAGCGAGTACCGCCGCGCGGCTGGTCATTTCGTTGCACCCTTCACCCACGCAGCCCCCTTTTCATCTTAACCATGCTCCCCCTCTGCACGTTACCCTGCACGTTACCGTTTCGGAACACCTGGCAGGGTGGAAAGCACGTATAG
>NW_008481845.1:382304-404536 GCF_000524495.1 Plasmodium inui San Antonio 1 | reverse complement strand
GTACGAAGAAAAAACGAATTTATAAATTTAAAGAATAAATTGAAACACATTTTTCTGAAAGCTCAATTGGGAGGAGCTGAGCCTCGTAGAAAGGGAAACCGAAACGGAAATGATGACGGAAGCGGTAACGTAAACGGTAAGGGAAACCCTCATTTATGCCTCCTACCCGCTCGGTGACACCTTCCATATGACACGCGTCCACACATGTGCGTTCCTCCACCAGTGCAAATTGTGCCTGCAGCCAAAGTGGCCAAGGGGACAATTTTCTACACTCGCCTGCCGGAGGGGTGTATACCGCATGGAGTGCTCCTCATGAACTGCTCCTCCACGTTCGTCCACCCCTTTTGACGTACTATCGATCATCATTTGTTTGGAATATGTAATCAATTTTTTTTATGCCTCCACAGAAAAGAAAAAAAAAGGCGAGCACCAGTGCCTGTGGAAAAGTACCTCTTTATACGAACAAATTGGGTTGAGGGATAATTGATGACACATATGACACCGGCACAGTGTGCAATTTTAAAATTTTTTTTTTTTTTTACACGAATTTGGGCACTATCAAAGATAGACACAATGAGAAGTAACGAAGTCGCCGTTGAGGGGAGCTCCCCTTTCTTCGTCCACCACAATTCAAAAAAAAAAAAAAGAAAAAAAAAGGGAACTTCGTAAAACGAATCCAATGGAGAAACCCACCAACAAGTAGGTCATCTCCATCCGTACGATTAGTTATTCTTACTCTCGTTTAAGATTGCCTCGTTCTGCTTCCGCAGAACCTCCTTCAAGTCACTTATGAGGGCATTCTCCCGATTGGCCCTCTCCTCGTAGTTAAACATGGCGAGGGCCCTCTGCTCCTCAGCGCTGTATACCTGATTCTCCTTTCGCATACGGATGGCGTTCATTCTTTTATGTCTCGATCCACTCATGACATAACCAAGGCTCTCGAAATTTTCAATCGCCTCAGCAGACAACCCGACTTCTCCTCTTCTTGGAATTCTTTTCCCCTTCTGTACGAACTGCGCGATGGCTTGCCCCTCTCCGGGCATCATGGCCGCACCGTAGTCTATTTGTTGGTTGGCTAATTTGACGTTCACGTCTAGTGGCTTGGGTCCCACGTCGCTTCCTTCTCCGGATGAGTCTTCAAAGTTGCTGGGGCTCTTCTCCCCGATGAGCTCTGCTCCCTGCTGCGCTTCGAGCAGTGCCTCTTCCTTCCCCTCTGTTTCTTTGTACTCCATTTTACCCTCTTCGGAGTTCTTCCCACCTTCGCCTGATCCCTCCTTGCTCGTGTCCTTATCATTCAGGAAGTCGTACCCCTCGCACAGGAAGGACAGGGATGTGGCAGAAGTAGCGGCGGCGTCGCTCTTTTCCCCTCCGCTGTCAGAATGGTCCGAGTCTCTTTTCGCTTTGTTTCTCTTTTTTGGTTTCTTCTTCCTTTCTTCATGTTTACTCTTCCTCTTTTTTTTTTTTTTCTCCTCATGTTTGCTCTTCCTCTTTTTCTTTCCGTTGCGTTCTTCTTCATTGCGTTCTTTTGCTTTGAGCTTTTTTCCGCCTCGTGTTTTCACCTCTTCGTCTTTTCTCTGTTTACGTTTTTTTTTGTTCCGCTTGTGGCTGCCGCTGTAACTGCTGCTGCTTACGCTGCTTCTACTGCTTCTGCTCCTTCTCCACCTGTGATGGTTGCTCCTCTTGGATGACTTCCTCTCCGCCTTGCTCTTTCTTCTCATCACGGATGATGATCGCCTCTTCCCCTTTCCGAGGCTCCTTCCCCTTTCTACCTCTCCCCCCGAGGATATACTCTTTGAATATTTCTTACTCTTCCTCCGTCTGTGTGAAGTATCACTACTGTTGTATCTTCCCCTTTCACCACGCGAGCGTGACTTGGATGGGGAGGAAGTACCGTTCCGCTTTCGACCGGCGTCACCATCATCATCACTGCGCCCATCAACATAGGAGTCCCCCTTATGGTGCTTTCCCCTTTGAGTCTTTTCACCTTTTCTGTGTTTAGGCCTATTCTTTCCATCCCTTTTGGCTGCCTTCCCTTCGCCGTCGGAACCCGAGGGTACCCCATCGTCATCATCCTCTTCAGAGTTCGGCACGAACTTCTTCCAGGTGGTCGGAGACAACGATTTAGATCGTCTGAAAATTTTGTTCTGATCAAAGGGTAGGCCAAATCTGTAGTCATTTTTTTTTTGCAACCAGTGTGTGTAGCTGTTCCAGCTCTCCTTCGTCGTGTGGTATCCCAAGGGGACTCGAAAGAACTTCTTTTCTACTTTTTCTCCTGTCCGTTGATTGTACAAATATCTGTTTTGTCTTTCTTCCCTCCTGAAGTGTGCGTCATCGTGATCCCACCCTTGGCTCCACCTTTCTCGTGCCTTCAAGTATATGTGCTTATCTCTCCAGTAGTCTCTCTCCCGGCTTCTTCCCCAGTGTCGACTTCTACCTCGGTCTCGACTTCTACCTCGGTCTCGACTTCTACCTCGGTCCCGGCTTCTACCTCGGTCCCGGCTTCTACCTCGGTCCCGGCTTCTGCCTCGGTCCCGGCTTCTTCCCCAGTCTCGGCTTCTCCCCCTCCTGGGGCTGTCGCGCATCCCCCTGCCGACCCGCTCCTCAGGCGAGGAACTGCCCCGGCGAGCGACCACCCTCCCGCGGTAGTCCCTCCTATGTGCCCTTTCGACAGAGCTATACTGGGGGGAGTTATTGGAACCCCTTCTGTAATACTCGCTTGGATTATTACCGTTAATTCTATATCTGTCGGGGGGGATATACAACTCCATGCTTTCATAACTTGGTCGCTTTTTCATCCGACGCGACGTGGAACGATTGATCGTGGAGTTACTTCCTCCTCGTGCACGTTTCCTGTTCTTCCGGTTTGGGTACCCTCTGCTTAAGCTTCTGTCTTGATGCACCCTCTGTTCTTGATGCTGTTTCTGCTGTTGCTCCTGCTGCTCCTCCTCTTCGGCAGCTCTTCCCTTTTCGCTATCACAAATTCCATACTCCCTTTTAAACTTCTCTAATTTTCTCTTCAGTTCTGCTCGCAAGGTTTCTCGGTCCTTCTGTATTGGAGCGAGTTCTATCTTGGTAGTCTTCCCCGAGGGTGGTGACCACGCGTTGCCGTTGCTTCGTTGGCTAATCCTGCTTCGCCTGCTGCTTGCGCTGCGAATGCTTTGTCTTCCGCGCCCCACCCCAAGGGCACTATTCTCCTCCTTGATTCTTCTCAGCTTTTCCTTCAGTTGAAGAAACTTGCTTTTGTTATCACTTTTATCTTGTTCAATGGTAGCTTCGTCTGGGTTGGAACCCTCCTTCTCCTGTTTGGCCGAATCGAGACTATTGGCATCATCATTTACACCACTATTATTGACACTCTTGAGCCTTTTTAGCTTCTCCTTAAGTTCCATATGCTTCTCCTCAAACTGTTTTTTTTTCATTTCGTGGATGGGGTCTTCCCGGCTGCCGCTGTTGCTTACAGCGTCGCTTTCTTTGGCGTCGCTACTCATTGTGGATTTTCTCCTTTTACTCGTTTCTACCGTTCAAGCGATGCATGGGGTAAGCATGCGTAATGTTTCTTTTTCCAATACGTATATGTAGGTTGGTAGGTAGAGGGCACTTGTAAGTGAGTACACTTGTGGGTACACCTCATCGTGGTAGAGTAGTACTTCCTCGTGGGAACCCTAACCAAGTTGTTTCGATGCGCTCGGCACAGTATGGCCGTCCCACGACTGGGCCCCTCTTATTTTGGGAAGGAAAAATTACTTCTCCCACTTCTTCGCTTCTTCTTCGCTTCTTCTTCGCTTCTTCTTCTTCCTCCTGTAGGCGGCTGCGCTGCCGTGTATGGAGAATACCCACTTCACAATTTCGAGCAACCTGCTCCGTATCGTCACGAAGAGGATACAAAGTTGGATGTTCTCATTTCGGGTGAAAACTGTTCCCTCAAGAGGATTCTCGCCAAACAATCTTCTCTACACAAGTACGTATCACTCCACGTGGTAGTCTTAAAAAAAGGAACTCCGCCTTGCTTCCTCACACGCTTGACGCTCTTTGCTGTTTCTTGCGTACAGCATGCACCATAAAACAATACCGGTTGGGGCCGACAGCGGTGACATCTTCGTTTCGCGCTTTGCAATTCTCGAATGGCATGTTTTTTTTTTTTTTTTTGCCACGATTTTTTCCTTTAAATTTCCCTCTCCCAGAAGGTAATATTATAACCCTCTTGCTTTGTTCATCTTTTGTTGCCTGCCCAATAGAAGAGTATATCTCTGAAAAGATGACACCACCCTTCTATTTTGCATCATTTTGCTTCTTCGCATTTTAAGGGAATCGCCCCTGTTTTCGATTTCTCACATTGTGCGGGGAATAATAAAAAAGCCATTTTGCGGCGGCGGGGATGCAACTCCAACTCCAAGAGGAGTAACCACCAACAACACCTGCATCTCTCTCCCCACGTTTCGCCACATCTCCCCCACCTGGCTGTAGACCACTTCCCCATTTTACCATACAATTGGAGCTTCTAAACACCACGCAACAACTAACAAAATTGAAACGTCTTAATTTTTTTTTTTTTCTACCCTCCTCGAAGGGGTGTGAACATGTTGGGAAGGAGAAGAAAAAAAAAAAAAAGGAACACAAGGGGGAACAGACGAATGGAGGAATGTCGCCTCGCTGCTAACTTGCGCCAAGCTGCATCTCGTTCAAAATGGAGCCCACAAAACAGTTGATCTGTGAGTTGATGCAACGCTTAAGGATACAACTGCGAGTTGGAAGACGCAATGGGACGCGTTTCACACTTGCGTAATGTGTTTCTCCACCCCGGTTCTTGCTCTTCTGTGCACCTATGAGGTAACGCTTACTCCTATTTGGGTGGATAAACTTCCTCCCTACGTAGAGGTAGCCCATTGTGACTGTTCACTCTCGCACAGGAGGGGCGTGGTCGATGTACTTCCGCTCTTCTATGGGGACGTCACACGGAACAGGGGCGATGATATTCTCGTAAACGATATACGGCTTCTCAACATAACAGTCCACATAGATAACCTCATCAGTGTATCTGATCACAGGGATTATTTTCTTACGGATCGGAACTATTTTAAAATTATCTCTAAATTTTAACATGGGGACTTCAACAGGTATGACAACGGGCTTGGGAACCAAGTAGGTGTAATCAACATTGACGTTCTCCTTCAAACAATTAACAATCTCGATGTTTTTTGTTAATTTGGGCACGAACACTGTTTCGAACTTGGGTCCAGCAGATTCATTCTCACCTTTAAATAGGTTATTAGTTGTAGGCTGTTCTGTAGTTACCCCCTCTGCATGTACGTACTTGGTGTTGTAAAGCTGACCTAACCGGGCGACCATCGTTGGAGTCGAATTTGTCCCTCTTTTCATTGCTTGTTCATTTTCTCTTTTCTCCTCCTGCTTCAAATTTTCATACAATTTCACGAGATACTCCTCTCCTTTTTTGACATACGTATTAACCTCTTCCACCAACTCGACTGGCTTGTAAAATGCGTTTATCTGCTCACATTCCGAATTAATGGTGCGCTTGATAATTGGCTTTACAATACTTATGTGTATGTCGTTCTCTTGGTTGATAAAATCATCAGTTTGGTTAATTTGGACGCAGTTTTTCTCCTCCTGACGCGTAAAAGGGGAGGAAAAAATGGGGATTTGTCCACCATGTGTAGTGCATATGCAGATAATTCGTTTAAGTTGGGTGCGTCTTTGCGCATTATTGCGCTATTTTTCCATTTTAGTTTTTTTTTTTTTTTTTCTACGCCTCCTCGTCCCTACCTGTGTGTACCCATCGTTCAGTAGCAACTCCATTGTAAAAACAGATGCTCCTCTTTGTCAGCTTCCCTACAGTGGCGGTGTGCAGCTGGATATACACAACGGACGAGCACGTACAAACGTTTAGCTTCACAAATAGATGCTTTTTAAATACCCAGGAAAGTGTAAATAATGTGAAACACACATGTGTAAATGGTACATGATGGGTGTAGTCCTTTCCCCTGCTGTTATGTCTCTTTTCCCGTTCGCGCGAGGATACTGGAATGAAGCAAGCGCATCACACACATTTATTCGCGAGTTAGGACAAAATGAAACATAAAAACAAAATTCACTTTAAGAGGAAAAACGACGGGAAATGTGAAAGGGTATAAGTAGTTCATCCGTTCAGCTGCTCAACCGTTCAACCTATCAACATTTCCACACCTTCGAAGACTTAATGAACAACTGCCCCTTCGCACAACAGGTGAATAATTTATAAAAACGCATCAACTGTTAAGGCTAAAATATTTGCGTAAGTGTGCAAAACAGCTAAAAGGGGGAGCTAATTCGGCTAGACGATTTTTTTTTTTTTTTTTTTTTTTTTTTCCATTTTGGCTATTTTACCTGTACCCTTCAGAAAAAGAAGGAAGTACATCGTGTGAATTTTTTTCTTTTTTTTTTATTTTCTCCATTTGGGCAATTTAAACTGTAGGAACGTTCATTCAGATTATGGTTGCTAAAATATGGGGAAAATGCGGACCAGTTCGGCGTGGAAGCATCCCCACCACGAGTGAGCACGCGTTTAAATCGGTCTAGAAAGAAGTACAAAAAAAAAAGAGGTTCACGGAGAAGTGGATCGAACTGAACCTCGCTGGCTGTGCATACGAGGGTGTACGTTTGTAGGTACGTATTTGCATGTGTGTTTATCTAGCTCATTATTTACTGGTGCGTCCCCCCTATCGCAGTGAACTAATCTCTAACCCGATTCTAATTAAAGATGAGCATATGCAAGGCTGCATAAACACCTTTGCGATTTCTTAGAGAAACTGATGGAGGACATGCACTCGACAGCGCAACGATCGCAGATTTGCCGCGCCGTTTATTCTGCCTTATCATCTGCCGCCCCTTCTGCAATGTCTTCTGACGCTTATGCAGCAATGTCGTCTGCTGCCATCCTGCTCCGTGTGACTAATCCCCGCCGGCTCCCCCCTTTTCTTCAGCCTCTTCCTCTCTCTTTCGCAAAAGCTCCGTATCGTGGTGATACTTACTCATGTGTAGGTAACACGGGTGAGGAGGCAAAAAGTCCTCCAGAATCCAGTGCGGTCCTCTTTCTTTTCTTCTCCGATCGAGGTACCTCGTAATCGGGTTGGTGTTTTCAGCTCGTTCTCTTTCCTTATTAGCCTCCACCCACTCGACAGTAAATCTCTTCGGTTTTATGCCCAGATAGGACACATGGTGAAATGTAAAGGACAAACCAAAGGCAAATAAAAAATAGGGAATAAAGGCCAAAGGCAAAGGGTACTGTAGTAACCACGCTAGTAGAGGCTTATGATCTTTTGCGAATTCTCCTTGTAAATAGGTGTGAAAAACTCCAGCCGGTCTTAAGGTCCATCTTTCCCAATTGTACTTATGGTTGTAATACCTCTGGTTCAAACGATACGTTTTGGGTTCCCCATTTGGCAAAAATTCCCTTGGTGGGGGTTCTGGCAGATTTATCCCCAACGGCTGCGACGCAACATACCTCTTGAGTAATCCGTTAACATCTGTGTTCATAAAAATGAAGCTTGGGCATTTCGCATTGAACTTCTTGGACAAATTCGGTCGCAACAGCATCTTCACTTTTGGGTGGCGGAGGACAAAAGTGTTTCGCTGCGTCGATTGTGCTTGGTCACGCACATACGTCGGCACAGAGTGGGATTCTCCCTAGACGCGCATGCATACGTTGTATACGCTTATAGGAGGTGCACATGAACGATGTGGGCATGCGTTCGCACGTGGTATGAACAGATATATACTAGCGAAATGGTGAAAAGGCAAAATGACGAAATGGCAAAAATGTGTGCTGACCGAAAATGGAGTGAATAAAATTGCGCACCGGGGTTTCTCAAACAGTTATTGCCTTAGGGTAGCTACTGCAAAGTAAAAGGGGGAAAAAATGGCCATGCACATTATTTTAAAAGAAAAAAAAGAAGAAAAAAAAACTCTTCCTTGCTCCGTGCGGTTTCCCTGTACGCTAGCACTTTTTGTAATAAAAATGCGTTAAAGTAATCTCGTCCCCCATTAAGCTGGGTCGAACTTGCGATGCGTCCTTTTGACGCCCGTGGAAGAGCCATGCATACGCCATGAAAGTTATACTTTCGTTTGGGTGTTCCCTTCGTTGCTACTTCGCCTTGTTCCCCTCTTGCACTTACGACTGGTGCGCAATTGCCATTATACGTTCGACAGAAGAGGTAACCCAACAAATACGTTCATCATTTTATTCCTTTTTTTTTTCCCCTCACTGGGTCTCCATAAAGTTACGCAGAACACAGAGCATGTATAACGATCTATGTCAGGAGGCGGGGAAACTTTTCTTTATGTTCCTGTGGTAACCCTCCAAAGCACGTTACGTAGTTACCGTGGGGTGATATTACTCTTCACGGGGGACAATTAAATTGAAAAAAAGAAAAAAAAAAACAGGTAAATAAAAAGGGAAGTGTCCAATATATTTACGTTTCTGTAAATCTGTGCACACCTAATGAAGCATTTTTTTTTTTCTTAATCTGACGTTATGAGGTATTTTACAATGTGGAAGTGGATCATGTGCGAAAAAAAAAAAAAAAAAAAAAAAACCTCTCTCACACGCTTGCCGCATAACTTACCATTAAAGGTTATGCCCAAATGGGGCATCCTTCCCCGCGTTAAAAGTAAGATGCTAATTTGCACGTGAATCTTCTGCAGTTTTGCAAAATCTCTGTGGAGGGATTAACTGATCGTTGTTCCGAGTTGCAAAAAGGGAGCAGTACAGAGTGGGGACGCTACTTTATCCTCCTCCATAGCCCTCCTGGATGCGGACAGAGGGACGGTGTCCACCATGTGCCCAAGTGTGGACATCGCGTCGCTTACAAAATGACAGCTATGCATTGTCAGCCATTTGGAAGGCTGTCACAAAGGAGAGAGAAAAAAATGGTTGTTCCTCTTGGTCACCCTTTTTGGTAACCCCTTTTTTTAATTAAGAGAAGTGATCCACTGCATTGTGTGTAACGGGTGGGACAACCCAAACGACGGGAAAATTATTTCTGGGTTTTTCCCCACCGTTGTCATTATCAAAGAAAGGAAGCCATTTTTTTGGGCCATTTGGTTTTCCCCAATGGAAGGTATAAAGCCGCTTCAAAGGAATCCTCCTTTCCATGAACAGAACACCTTTGCCGTTCCTATACGTTTACCCTTACCTTGTGGTGAGTGGGGCGATACTTACCACACCCTGTTTTTGCGCACTCCGTTTGAAGGGCGTGACCATTCTAAATAATTTGGTTCCCCAATTGTTCCTTTTGAGCTTGGGAGATTTACTGAGATGCTAATCAAGCTGAAGTGCGCCCATAAGCGAGCAATAGGGGAACCTTCCTTTTATGCGTTTCCTTCCTCGAAATATCCAACGCGGTACACACTTCCGCTTTAGTATCTCCTCCCCCCACCCCCTTCCGCCGAGTCATTTTTACCAAACCTTCCGCGTAATGACAACCCTCGGGGGGGTGTTATCAGAACGAAGGCAGCTTTTCCTCCTTTTCACCTTTACATATATGCGCAAAATAGAGATGCAGAACGAGGGGGTGATGGTGGGTCATTTCGACGGCGCCTCGCACGAAAAGAAGCCCCTTAAAACAAAATGCTACACCGCAACAATATGGTAAGGCCAGACCAGGCCATGTGCGTGCATACATGTGATATATTTACACGTCAGCTAGTGTGAACAAGTTTTTTTTCAATTTGTTGGCCTTTTCTTTTTGGAGTGGCAAATATCTTCACATGTGGCTAATCATTCTGATGTTGCAATCCCCGCAATATTTGCGACTCCCCTACAGAGGTATATGTAGCCGGTTCATTTAGCCGCATTAGGGATGAACGTGAAGCGCATTCTTTTGGAAGAAGCCACAGTAAGGAGAAAAAAGGGAGGAGTAAAAGGAAGCGGCAAAAGGGGAGCAGTAAAAGGGGAGCTGCAGAAGGGAAGAGGCGAAAGGGGAGCTGCAAATAAAGTAGCCCACCACAAAAATAGCATCGCTATATCGCCGCCCCTGCCCAGGTGGCAAAATCCCATATTCCCAAGAAGCGATGCGAGGTGCCACCATTGCAAGGCTTGCCTCGAGCGGTGACACCACATAGGGCAGATAAAACATTAACCATAAGGAAACTTTCACGTGATGCCTTAAGCATACGTGAGCGGTTTGCATGCGGCCCCCCCAACGTGGCTATAAAAACGTTTTGTTACTCGCTTCACTATTTTGGAGAAACGTTTTGTCGGCGTGCTTTCTCCTCATCTAGAGCATGCATGTTTGGCAAAAAAAAAAAAAAAAAAACACATTCCTATTCGGTGCTGACCATATTTTTAATGCCCCCACCAGCTACAATTTTTGAGCGCAGCGTAGTATACCACATTATATATGTGCCTACATGCTTGGCACATAAATTATATCAATATTATAATATATAACGTGTATGCCCGTAGGAAAAAAAAAACACTGCTCGCCTGGTTCCGCTTTTATCGTTCCTTTTTTCGACATTCCTACGTGGATTATAAAGCGAACGTATGCCGCTGTGCTGCGCTACGGCATCGTATTCCACTCAACACCCTCATCCTGTACGCCTCATCCCGCAATTTGTGCCTCTCCGTTTAAGCACCACAATATTTATTTGTTTTGCAAAAAAGTGAGAAGCAAAATGCTTACATATATTAACTTCCGCAGTGCATACTTCCATAACTACGTACGTAGGGTACATACATGCCCTCTACCCACATGCGTGCAGCAATGAAGTCACAAATGACGGAAACCTTCATGACCATTTCGCCCCTACAATTTTTTTGCGACCAATGCTGAGGTTGAAAATATTTTAAAAAAAAAAAAAAGGAAAAAGCGCAAAAAATTGTTAACGTAAAAAATTGAAAGCACAAAAAAAAGAAATTTACAACAAAGCAAAAATGAAAAATAACAATGAAATAAAAATAAAAAGCGTGAAATTGTTAACCATTTGGAACGCGAAAGGAACCAACATATAGGAATCACAATGAACTGAAAAATAAGGGAAAAAAAAAATAAACGCAAATACACGAAGAGAGAAAAAAAAGAAAAAAAAAGCATCTTTTGAGTACGCCTTTTTTTTTTTTTTTTTTGCCTTAAAGGAGATATCTACAGAGACCAAAAACAACTGATTGAGAAAATAAAAACAAAAAAGAAGAAGAACAACAAGGACGACGCAACCTAGAGAACAAAGCAGCAGGAAGAGCCACTGCATGAGTCAAAACCTGCATATAGAGGAAGTAATTTTTTTGGCTTTGCCCAAGATTGGCAACACAACATAACCCTCCGCGTGAAAGGGTACTTTTGATGCACGTGCTGTGCATGTGACGGACAGAACCCCCTATTTTCACCGCTTACCGATTAAGGATTTTACTGCCCCTCCGGCGCCTCACAACATCGCTGGCAGCGCACCCACCAGTTACCGCCCCAGCCGCCGAAACACTATGTCAGTGCTCGGAATCGACATAGGAAATGATAACTCCGTGGTTGCAGCGATCAACAAGGGAGCGATCAACATCGTGCGGAACGATGTGTCGGAGCGCCTGACGCCCACGATGGTGGCGTTCACGGAGAAGGAGAGGCTAATTGGAGACAACGCTCTAGCGAAATTGAAATCCAACTTCAGGAACACATGCAGGAATATAAAGAACCTCATTGGGAAGTTAGCGGTGCAAGCTCAGGAAGACGACATAGAGCTCAGCGAATCCTTTGGAAATTTAGTCCCATGTGAGCATAATTATCTGGGCTTCCAGGTTGAATATAAAAATGAGAAGATCGATATAAGTGCCGTGCGGGTCTTGTCGGCTCTCCTCTTTTCTCTAATCAAGTTGGCCGAAAAATATATAGGGAAAGAATGCACCGAAATTGTTTTGTCGTACCCCCCTACCTTCACGAACAACCAGAAGGAATGTCTCCTCGCAGCGACAAAGATTATTAACGTAAACGCGCTTAGAATCATTAGCGACAACACAGCCGTTGCTCTGGATTATGGCATGTACAGAATGAAAGAATTTAAAAATGATGTCGGCTCGGTGGTTGTCTTCGTTAACATAGGTTACGCGAACACATGTGTGTGTGTTGCTCGATTTTTCTCCAATAAGTGTGAAATTCTGAGTGACGTGGCGGACACCAATTTGGGGGGAAGGAACATCGACAATGAGATCATAAAATATATCAACAATGTATTTGTGAATTCGCATAAGATGAACCCGTTATATAAGATAAGGTCTACCGATCTGTGCGAAATGGGAACGGGGAAGCTGAACCCATATTTTGTCACCTCTAACAATGAGACGAGCCAGATTGACCACAAGATAAGGGTGAAATTGCAAGACGTCGCGGTGAAGACGAAGAAGATCCTCTCAGCGAACAACGAAACTTCTATACACGTGGAGTGCCTTTATGAAGATCTGGACTGTCAAGGATTCATAAGCAGAGACAGCTTTGAAGAGTTGTGTGCCCCGTTCTTTCTTTCTAAATTGAAAACCTTATTAAATAAAGCCATGCAAGTGAGCAAGTTCAACATCGCCGATGTGCAATCGATCGAGATTTTAGGAGGTTCCACCAGAATACCATTCATACAAAAATTTCTGCAACAATATTTCGACAAGCCATTATCCAAAACGTTAATTGCGGACGAATCCGTTGCCAGGGGTTGCGTCCTCTCAGGAGCCATGATCAGTAAACACTACAAAGTGAAGGAATACGAATGCATAGAGAGAGTCACTCACCCGATTAGTGTCCAATGGCATAATGTTAACGATCCATCCAAGTGCAAACTGGAAAGATTATACGACACAGATTCGTTGAAGAAGAAGGTGAAGAAGGTCGTCATTCCAGAGAAGGGACAGATCAAAGTGACTGCTTACTATGAGGACAGCCCAGACTTGCCACCACATTGCATTAAAGAGTTAGGGTCCTGTCTCATCAAGGTGAATGATAAAAATGACAAGATTGTTGAATCGCACGTAATGACGACTTTCTCGGAGAGTGACACCTTCACCTTCTTAGGGGCACAGACCGTGTCCAAGACGGTGATTAAATCCAAGGAGGACAAAAAGAAGAGTGAAGACAAAAAGAATATACAAAAGGGGGACGTAGGAGGTGGGTCTGGAAGCGCAGATGCTTCAAATGAAGGGGAAACCGATGGGAAGGAAAAAAAAACAAATGAGGATGAATCGAATCAAGGGAAGGACAACAATGCCGATGGAGCAACCCTCAATGGCACTGCAATCCCATCTCACCATAGTGGAAACAAAGCAGAGCTAAAAAAGGGAGAAGAAGGAAAAGTACAGACGTGCTACACCACACTGCCCATCGAAGCCATCGGAGCTCCAGGATCATACAGTACGAAGGATATCTACAACTTTAGTGAGGCAGAGATTAACATGCAGCACAGTGATCTGCAAGAAGCAGAGAGATTGAAAAATATAAACGAGCTTGAGACAATCATATACGAAACGAGAAACAGACTGAACGGAATGTACAAAGATTTTGTCATGGATGAGGAGAGGGACTCCATCCTGCTCGCCCTGGACGATTGCGAAAATTGGATCTATGATAATATTGATGAAAACAAAAACGCCTTTATAAAGAAAAAGGAAGAAATTAGGGACAGGGTAAAAGAAATCATTTATAAGTATGATACGTACACAGCGAAGCAGAAAAATTTGGGAAACATTTTGAACCATTTGAAGAATATCATTGCACAATGCGAGAAGAGACCATCAGAGGAAGGTCAGAAGATTATTTCCAGGACGACAAAGCTGCTAGACAATATTAGCGCCATGCAGGAGAAGGAGATGAAGCAGCCCCTGTACGAGGCACCCCTGTATACCCTCAAAGATATAGAAAACGAATTTAACGACGTTACGCAGATGGCGCAGAAACATTTCTCCAAACTTGAGGCAGAAGAATTAGCCAAACAGAAGGAGAAGGAGAAGCAGGAAAAACAGGAGAGGGAGAAAATGGAAAAGGAAAAGAAGAAAAGCCAGCAGGCCGATCGGAAGGATGCCGACGACAATGTCGAGAAGGATAATAAGGACGCCAAGGAGACCGACGAGACGGATAACTCCACAAACAAGGACAACGCAGGTAGCGCGGAAGAGAAGGATATCTAATTTGGGAGGCGGCGGAGGAGACAGAAGAAAGAGCCGTCCCACTCCCCCACACAGGCGAGAATGTTTTTGACCGGTTCGCAGCGCGAAACGGAGCAGCGTATCATTTTGTATAAACGTCAGGATCGGGGAGGTCTCGCCCCTGCGGCGCGGCTTCCCTCCCCCTCGCTGCTACACACATATATAGAAATGTGTCCCCCTTTTTTTTTTTTTTTTTTCTTTTTTGCCTTCATAAACGAGTGATTATATATATGCCTATGATAGTTGCAGCCGTGCGGGGGTGTCTGTAGAGACATGTAGATCTGAGCTGTGTGCTTCTATGAGCTACGCAAACACACACCAGCCGGCGTATCCATGTTTCCCTGCACACTGACGTTACGTATCATATATATATATATATATGTAAAAAAAAAGGAAAAAAAAAAAAACGAATTTTTTTTTTAATTAATTTTAAAGTTGTACGCCACGTCCACGCGTTGGGCAGCCCCAAACGGATCCGCATATGAAAGCAGACATGCTATGTTCAGAGCAGGAGGAACGATTGCGTGCCCCTGTTTGAAGGAAGGAGCCCTCTACTGTGGGGTATTTTCGAGGGCCGCCCCTCCGCTGACCCTGACGGTAGCCCCACTCTGTAAATGAAGATCAACATAATGAGATATCCTCTCCACCATCTCACTGGTCGTGCAATTTTTTCCGAAAAAATCGACAAACTTTCCGTCCACATCGAGTAGGTAATGAATTATTGAATGATCAATGAGGTAGTTGTAATGGTTGGCAGCAGGGGGGGGGAGGTCGCCACTTTGCGTGTCTGTTCTGGCAGCCTGTTCAGCCACGACATGCTCGTTGTAATAGACACGAAATAACTTGGCAACTTTCTTAATTTGCTCCTTCGTGCCAGTCAGTCCTACTAACTTGTCGCTAAAGGAACTGCAGTAATGCTTCACCTGGGCTAGCGTGTCTCTATTCGGGTCAACAGAAATAAAAACAGGGGTTATGATATCCCCATATTTTTTTACAATTTTTTCAATGACGATAGTCTGCTTCTCCAACTCTTGTGGACATATATCTGGGCAGTAAGTAAATCCAAAATAGATTAAGCAAAATTTTTTTTTGAAGTCATCATTTGTTACTACCTTCCCGTCATGATTAAACAGGGTGAAATCCCCTCCTATCAATGGCTTTCCAATGGATTCCACTTTGGTCACCCCAATTTGTCCCTTCCCCTTCTTCCTTTCACATTGCAAGAGGTAGAAGTAGAGGATGGGAAGGGACAAAGCTAAATTGAACCCTAAGCATCTCCATGTTAGGAAGACGCTTTTTTTTTTAATCTCTTTTGGTGGATCCTTCTTACCCGTCGTGAAGTATCTAAAGCCATTTCTTCCTTTCATGCGAGTTTGCTTCCACTTTGGAAAATGATCCAATCGTTTTACACCTCTCATCAGGGCGCGGCATGATGTGTAGGGGCCCCTCCCCCTCTCTGTGTGGAGCCTCCGCACATTCAGGGAGAGGATTCGCTTCATTTGGTAGGCAAATTATTGGAGGGGTGAGAAGCGGTAGGGTTGGAAAGCGGCAGGGTCGCAGTTTCGCAAAAATTGCCCTACCTGTGGTGGTGGAAGAAGCGCACACGGGTAGGAGTGCGCCTATAAGCAAATCTAAACACATACATATAAATACATACGTGCGTACGCATAGATATATATATACATATGCATATTTATACATATAAACATGCATATATAGGCACCCATTTGCGCGGTCTGGCAATGGCCTCCTTGAAGGGGACCCTCCCTCCTAGTTGCCCTTATCGTCGCCCCCCTTCTGCCCTACCGCGACAAGGGCATGCCTTTCTTTCCGACACAGCAGGGGGGCGCCGCAAAAAGCGGTCGCGACATGGGGGAAAAAAAAGAAGAACAACTGCGAGTAATTGTCTCCTTTCTGCCGATCTGCGCGTGTTTTACGTGTTCACGCAGCTGTCGCCTTTCCTTTTCGCGCGGACTGCAATTAGTCCCTCGTTTTTTTTTTTTTTTTTCTTCACTTGGGATAATCTGGGAACACACTATGTGATTATTCGAGGGGAGCATATCCACATAAGGATGCTGAGGAATGTTTTTTTTTTCTTTGTGTGACTCCGGTGGAAGGGGCTTCTTTGCAGTGGGTCAATTTCGAACCCGACTTTGTGCACCTCGGGGGGATGGACTGCTAAGAATGGACGTAAGAACAGACGTAAGAACAGACGTAAGAACAGACGTACGCACGTACGGACGATGTTTACATAGCGCGCTGTTGAAGCTTGCCCTGAGAGCGCAGCTCAATTCACTTTTCAACTCATCAACGGAGCTTTGTTCACTGAAAAGTTGTAATTTTTTTTTTCCCCCCCCGAGATGAGCTCTACAAGTGCATCTGTATATATAGGTATGTTCGTATGTATGTATGTATGTGTGTGGTGGGCTGCCCCGATATATGCCTCCTGCGGGCGAAGGGGCCCCGTTGTTGCTTCTTCCCTTTGACGCCTCCACCCCGGCAACTGTTTTTTTTATTCGCGACACACCGTTTTTCCCCATTTAGGCCATCGAGAGAAGGAATGCATTATACATTATTAAAAGGCGGCTTACGAACGGCACATGTAAGTACATACTATCTTTGGTTTCTATTTACCCCTTGCAGTTGCTTTTACCCTCTAATTTCCCATTTGCACTCACAACCATAAGTTTTCCTCTGTGCGTCGAAAAGAAGGCGTAATAAAGTAGCGGATTCACACTAGAACAGCGCATAGAAGCACATAAGATCACATAACTGCACAGAAGAGCACCTACTTGGGACTATTATAATATATATACTTATACCTTATATGTCGTACCTGTTTTGTATTAGTTAACCCAAGCCCTCACTGTATATATGATATATTTTCCGCGGCCAAAGAACCACCGGACAATTGTACCAATCCGCCGCCCCCACTCTCCCGCTTCCGGGTAGCCATTTTTTAGGTTCACGTTTCAGCACAACGAGATAGAACGGAACCCTAATTAGAAATTCACCCGGTCGGGCCAAGGGCGCTGCAAAAACGAAACATCATTCTTCCTCGTTAATTTAATTTGACACGCTTCTTCATTTTCTCACGTGTTACCCATCCCCCCTTCTTATTTAAGTCAATAAAATGTAGATATATATACAACGCGTATAAAGCGAAGCGGTCACCTTTTCTTTCGCAAGAAGAAAAAAATAACCAAGTGAGGAAGTGACGAAGCAACGCAGCAACAAAACATACCACAGGGTAGAAACAAACTGAATCAAACCGAATCCAATCCAGTGGAATCAAACACAACGGCATAGGGTAATCTTTTTCGCTCCCCCGCGGATTGTTATTTGCTAAAGGGATTTGCACGCCTGGAGGGTAATTTGACGATTTCTAAGAAATTTGAGAAATGCTTCGAAATTTTGAAAAATCCTGCGAAATTTTTCTAGAGCAGAAAATTTCCAACACTTTTGAGGAACTTTCCTCATCAAACATTGTTTGAAGATTCTTTTCCTTTTTTTGTTACTTTTTTTTTTTTTACACTCCCGCTACACCTCGCCGCCTATTTCTACGCGCCCCTTTTTCTGATAAACGCGGGCCGTTGCCTTGGCTCTCCTCCACCACCACCACGGGACACATTTTCCCCCTGTGTGGATTCGCCTGCTCTGTGGAGAATCGCGTAGTGTTTCGCCGGCGCCTATTCAGACGGAGGACCATCTAGTGAGTCGCCCCTGTTTGCAACCCCCCGCACGGATGACAGATTGACGACGCTGTAGAAGGGCCGTCTAGCCACAAAGCGTACACTGTCCATATCACATCATCGGCGTCGCATCTTCCACGTCATACCATCCGCGTTGCATCATCCACGTCACACCATCCTCTTTACTGCGCGCTGTTCTCAGCAACACGAACCACCTATTCCGCTTCACCGCTACCCCCAAGACACAATGAGGATCTTGAAAAAGAAGAATAAGGAGGACTCACAAATAACCCCCGATGAACGTTACCGCGAGTTGGGTAGCCACGAACAAAATGAGAGTAAGGCAGGCGATTTGAGGAAGGATGCTTCTGACCAGAGGATAGGTGGAAGGGACTCACAAGAGTGCGCCTCGGAAGAGACAAGTGTTACAACCCGCTGCCCCTACCCACGAAGGATATTTCACTCTTTACGCGAGGCACCCCGTTAAGCACCCCCCCTAGCCACTTCCCTAAATGACTACTTTCCTTCACCTCCCCCTGCAGACGAAATACAAGGGGACATTCCCATCGGAAGAAAAATCCTCAATTTTTTGAAACTGGTTTACCATGAAATCAGGGAGAACATTTCCATTTATCTGCTCAGTATCCTTTACCTCTGCGTATGTGTAATGAATAAAATTTTTGCAAAGAGGACGCTGAAGAAGATGGGGAACTATAGCTTCGTAACTTCGGAGACGCACAATGGCATCTGCCTGATCATTTTCTACGCTTTGTATTTTATGTTTGGTCGCCGGGCCATGTCCGCCAAGGTTAGTAACGCTGATGAGTTGTTCCTCCCGAATCCCACGATCGGATCGCTCTTCCATATGTGTACATTATTGCAATGGTGGAAACGGTGTGGACATCCTGAGGAGAGGGAGACAGATCACCGCAGAGTGCATCCCACTGGTGATGGTACCCAAAATGGATTAATTGTGTGTGCCGATTTTTCTATACCCCTTCGCAGGAGAGACACTGCAACTTCGGAGTTCAATTTTTCCTAATCTCGATGCTGGACGCCTGCTCAGTTATCATTGCGTTTATAGGTACTTCGCGCGGGGGAGAATCGAAGAAGTGGCTCACCAGCTGGATGTCACTTCGCCTTCGTTCATCCACGTCTTTCTTAAGACACCTCTTTATTTAACCTCTCCTCTGTTTCACTTCACTTCCCCTCCCTTCAGGCCTCACGAGAACCACCGGAAACATCCAGTCCTTCGTCATGCAGCTGAGCATTCCGATAAATATGTTTTTCTGCTTCTTGATTCTGCGATACAGGTACGGGGAGAGGTGACACATGTGTCGAGAGGCGGGAGTAGTGTGGGGAGAAGCGGCACAAGTCTGGCGAGACTCTCACCCCACGTAGCCCTTCCTTATTCGCACCTTCCCATAGGTTCATAGAACCCCATTTTACGTACACATTTCGCATTTCCCCCTTTTTTTAATCCCTCCGTTCCTCTCTACCCCAGATACCACCTGTTTAATTATGTTGGTGCATTCATCATCGTCGTTACCATCGCCATTGTGGAGTTCCTACTCTCTTTCGAAACGCAGGAGGAGAATTCCATCGTCTTTAACCTCGTGTTGATTGCCTCGCTCATTGTAAGTTTGGGAGCGACGTCTTAGGCAACCATCGATTCGATCCAGCACTACTGGCGGAGACTCCTGACAGGGACTTGTGATCTGGCACTCTTTACCCGTCGCTGCACCTCAGCGATGTACTCACCGATGTAGTCACTGCTCCACTACCCCCTCGTCCGCAGCCGCTAAGCTTTTCCAACATGACCAGAGAAATCGTCTTCAAGAAGTACAAAATAAACATCCTGCGCCTGAACGTAAGGACATGTGCTTCCCCCCAAAAAAAGGGAACCGAATGAAGGGCACATATCTGCACATATTAGCACTCGGCTAAGGGGCCACCCCTTTTCGCGCCAAGGAGTGTGTAGAAGAGTGAACCGATTAGCCCCAACATTGGCTTACTCTTGCTCCCCTTAGCTGCATTTTGCTGTATTTTGCTTCATTTTTTGATCCCATTTTTTACGCCCCTTACAGGCCATAGTTTCCTTCTTCCAAATATTCACCTCTTGCCTGATGCTTCCGATGTATACTCTTCCATTTTTGAAGCAAAGTAAGCATGGCTTGCGAGTCCTGGTGGGGTGCCCCTTCCCCAACTAGCGGGGCTTACCATGTTCTGCTTGTTCACATCTCCATGTTGCTTCACAAAGAAGACGCAGCCGCATGGGTCACCAATTTTAACTGCACCTCTCTACTTGGCTCACCCCCTCAGTCAATTTGCCCTTCTCGGAAATCGGAACGAATATAAAAAACGGATTCAGATGTCTCTTTCTTGGACAAAACACCATCGTGGAGGTATGCACAGGGAGAGGATCTCTGTCTCACGTTTTGTCTTCTCTTACATGCAGACTTGTATAGTGCACTTTGCAGGAAGGAGTTATCCATTCGTGTTTCTTCCTCCCACGGCGGCTGTGCTCCATTTTTTTAATTTTCCTTTTTTCCCACCCACAGAACTGCGGGATGGGAATGGCCAAGATGTGCGACGATTGTGATGGGGCATGGGTAAGGGCGCCGCAGCGAGATGAATGGATAAGCGGCGAGATTAATAGAGAAGCCGCCATATCAATGGGAAAGCAGCAAAATGAATCGAAAAGCAACGAGATAAAGCAACTGGAAACTGTATAAGCTGAATGAGCTAAAGGGGGGGTGCCACCCACCAGACGCTCCCGCCAATTTCACCATTATGATAATTTTTTTTTTTTTCCTAACTCCGCAGAAAACATTCATAGCGTATTCCTTTTTCAACATTTGCGACAACTTAATCACCAGTTTTGTAAGTACAAGGGGGGGGGCACAGAGAGAGATAAAGAGAATGCCCCATCGTGAAGGGGTGTTTTTCTCCTTTTACAAAATTGATGTGTGTCTTTTGTCGACTTATGTGTGCAGTACCTAGGGTTATTAATTCCTCTCTCCTCCATTTATCATTTTCTCACCCCCCTTCTGCAGATAATAGATAAATTTTCCACCATGACCTACACCATTGTCAGTTGCATACAAGGACCAGCAATAGCAATCGCCTACTACTTTAAATTCCTTGCGGTACGGGGCCCCTCTCGATCCTCTGCCCTCTTGGATTATAATCCTCCATTTTTGCATCCCATGATTGGACACCTCTATTTTTCCATCCCATTATTACACCCTTCTCTTCCCTGTTTCCTTTTTCCAGGGAGACGCCGTCATGCAACCCCGAGTATTAGACTTTGTCACTTTGGTAAGGCGGAGCAAATGATGTCGTGCATTGACCTCCTTACGTGTGGTCATGTATATGTGTGCTCCTACTGGTATGCAAAGGGGCATTCATTTTTTTTTCTTTTTTTTTTTTTTCCTCTTCAGTTTGGCTACCTGTTCGGATCAATCATTTACCGCATTGGAAACATCATTCTTGAAAGTAAGGCAGGAAACATTTTTCCATGCGACGGTGAAGTTACACCCCGCATGGTTTTAGAACTTCTCACAAATTACACCTGATTCGCTCCCGCGTCGTACCTCATGTTGCATGTGCGTCACCCCCCCTATACCCATGTACCTCACCCCCCTACACCCATGCGCCTCCCCTCAACTTAGAAAAAAGAATGATGGAAGCTGGCAACGACGACGACTCCGAGGGAGAGCTGACCAATGCCGAGTCAATAATAACACACTGACGAGTTTTTTGGCGTGACCAAGAAGAACCGATAGGGTTTTCACTCCATCCACGCTTAGAATATTTCCCCTCTGCATAAGTAGTGCCCCCACCTGCGACAAATAATGTCAAGACCCCGTTGTTCACCCGATGAAGTTAACGCAGCCACTTTGATTACGCTGTGTACTTACACCAAGGGGGGGATTACCTCATTTAATTAACCCCCAAAAGTCGTCCCACCCATTCTCCGTGTGGATAGATTGACCTCGACTCTTTCTCGTTGACTAACCCCCTCATGAAGCAACAACTTTTTTAGTATGACATTTGTAATGTGTCTACCCTGTTGTCATTTTTTTTTTTTCACTGAAAGGCAGAAATTTTCAATTTTTTTTACTCATTTTTAATTTTTTTTTTTCTCATTCTTAATTTTTTTTTTTTCTCATTCTTAATTTTTTTTTTTTCTCATTCTTAATTTTTTTTTTTTCTCATTCTCCCAGGCTGGAGTGCGGTGGCGCAATCTCAGCTCACTGCAAGCTCCTCCTCCTGGGTTCATGCCATTCTCCTGCCTCAGCCTCCCAAGTAGCTGGGACTACAGGCGCCCACCACCATGCCCAGCTAATTTTTTGTATTTTTAGTAGAGA